>NW_019185561.1:0-1680 GCF_002260705.1 Seriola dumerili
TAAAATTCTCTATCAGCCCAGACAGCTGCCACTCAGTCAGCTTATCCACGACGAAGTTGTCCATTCAAAGTGACCTGGAGAAAACATAGCAATTGTAATAGAACATTTTGCTTCATTCGTTCTTATAGAAGGCACCTACATAGGGAACACGAAGAGAACCAGGCTCTGGCCCAGCCTGCCAATATATTGCATCAGCCTGCTAATGTTTTTAATGTTGATGAAGATGATGAACAAGAACAAGTTGAAGGTGTTCAAGCAGAGGTATCAGATGAGGATTGGGATGAATTGGAGCAAGAGGGAATTACAGAGAGAGGAGCCCTTTTTATAGCCCATCTAAGGTCCAGTTCTTCACAGACATATTCCAACATTAACTATGTGATCAAACACACCTCAAGTTTAATTGGTGACATTGTGAACAGACTAAAAAACAGGACAATATCACTGTTTAGTCAGTTGGGTCATGATCAGAGCCCACAGGTGGAAGAGCTCTCACAGGAGTTTTCCGATGCAGCCGAGCCTTTCAAAGGACTGGAGACCGACTACAAACAGTTGAAGTATTTCACAAACTCTGGAAATTTCATTCAGCCTGTTGAGGAGGTTTTACCAGGCATCTCATATGTTCAGCAGTGGGATTCAGCCACTGGCAGTGTCCGCCAAGTTGCTGTGGCTGATACCTATCACCGTGTTCCGCTCAAGCCCCTCCTAGGTAAAATACTGGAACTTCCGGGCATTTTACAGGCAATGATGGAGTGGCAAAGGAAAAAGAGGGACGTTTTTCAGGATGTATTTGACAGAGAATATTGTCAATCACATCCACTCTTTTTGAAAGAGGTGTCCATCCCATTGTTGTTGTACAATGATGACTGTGAAACCGTTAATCCTCTCGGGTCCAAGACTGTAGCACACAAATTAGGGTTTATATATTTTATTCTGAAGAGTTTGCCACAGGATCTCCTCTCCAACTTACAGTCACATTTCCTGCTAGCTGTTTATAAATCAGATGACGCTAAAACCTATGGCATTGATGCAGTGTTGCGCCCAATTGTGGATGAATTAAAGTCTCTTGAGAAGGATGGCATCATTGTTAACACCTGTGACTTTCAAGGAGTAGTGAAATTCACTGCCAGGTAGTGGGGGACAATTTGGGGTTAAATGCTATTCTGGGGTATACTGAGAGTTTCAGTGAAAATCATGGGTGTCGGCTGTGTAGAGTACACAGAGATGTCTTGAGAGTACAGACACAGGAAGACCTTGCACTTTTGCTTGATGCCAATACACACAAGGCAGATTTGGAGACAAACGACCCCTCTAAGACTGGCCTTAAAAGGGATAGTGTCCTCAACAGCCTGTCTTTCTACCACGTGACAGACAACGTAGCTGTGGATATAATGCATGATATTCTGGAGGGGGTAGGGGCATACGAGGTCAAGCTTGTGATAAAATCACTCATTGAGCAAAAGCACATGTCGCTTGATAAGCTGAACTACCGCATCACAAGCTTTGATTATGGCTTTTGTGATGTAGGAAACAAGCCATCGTTAATAAGCAAGAACGATCTCAAGAATATCGACAGCCCTCTGCGACAGTCTGCAGCTCAGATGTGGTGCCTACTTCGTTTACTGCCTTTAATGATAGGTGACCTTATCCCCAATGATAGCAAGGAATGGGAGCTTCTCCTAC
>NW_019185562.1:0-114 GCF_002260705.1 Seriola dumerili
AGGTTATAGTATAGTAAGACATAAAAAGTCATGAAAATTTTAGAGCTTAGTAAGGCCTAAAAAGTGAAAAAAACAACATAGTTTAGTAAGGCATGAAAATAGAAAAAAACAGCA
>NW_019185563.1:0-306 GCF_002260705.1 Seriola dumerili
AAAAAAAAAAAAACAGGACACCAGTTGTTACACCATGCTTATTATTGGATGCAGCAAAAGGTATACATTTGACATGACACTATTGTATATAGAACAGAGGAAACAGAATTGGATTTAATACAGCTGATATATTAAATCATCCGCACTGCACCGGATGAATTACTGAATGACTTCAAGACAATGAAGATTTCTTAAGAGGCGATATTGAAGAAGGCGGCAGATAATTCAGTTTTCTTTTCCAGACAAATAGAGTTTTCAAATAGGCCCGAATCGATAGCTTGCTGTCCTTTTAAGAGACAAGTCCCA
>NW_019185564.1:0-627 GCF_002260705.1 Seriola dumerili
TGGACACAGACCTTTACACTGGAGGAGCTTTAAGAAATGGGAGAAAGGGAGGTGATATATTGTTGATTGTTTATCCATAAATTTTCCACTTAATCATATTTAGAAAAAGCATTTAAGCAAAAAAGGAATTTTAGACTAACATGTTAAGACTGAGATTTTTTAGCAGTGTGTTTCCTCAGGGCCAGGTCTCTCTCTTGTTTCTTACTCCTCGGTCGTCTTTAACATTTTTTCTGTCCGGCTCCTTCTTCCCTTTTTTTTTCCTCCTCAGCTCTTAATCTCTCATTTTCTCTCGTCCTTTCACGACTTCTGTGCTACTGCTGCACATCTTCCGTCACCCTGTTGTCCCACATTTCTCCCCCTTTTTAGAGCCTCATGCCTTCATCCTTCTACTGTCCGCCCCCCCTCCTCTTCATCCCCCACCTTAACGTTTTTTTAATCCTCCTCCTCCTCCTCCTCCTCATTTGTCTCCCCTCTCGTTTCTGGGGGGTGAGGGATGAGGGGTGTCGAGGGTGGGTTTTTTCTTTTTTTTTTGGATAGACAACCATCTTGTCTCTGCTGGTGTCCGCCTGGCGCTCTGCCCACCGTCGTCACCCACCCCTCCTCTTCCTCCTCCTCTTCCTCCTCCTC
>NW_019185565.1:0-152 GCF_002260705.1 Seriola dumerili
AAATTTACTGAATTGTTATTTATTAAAATAATGGTATCCAGTACTAGATCGGCTCATTATCACTGATACCTGATCCAGCTATTTGAGTCAGTATTGGACCAATATCAGTATCAGTATTAGTGCATCTCTAATAAGTAAATGGTACTGAGTAA
>NW_019185566.1:0-104 GCF_002260705.1 Seriola dumerili
TGCTTTGGTCTGAAACGGTGAGATAACCACGCCCCCTCCATACAGATGGATATATATATATATAAAAAATGCTGGGAAATAAATGTGGCATTTGGAAATAAAAG
>NW_019185567.1:0-174 GCF_002260705.1 Seriola dumerili
TTTTTTAGCACCAGCCACCACTGCATATCACACTCATAACCATACTTTAAAGCATACTCCCCCTGAACCAGACAAATGCTGTTAAGTGTCAGAGAACCTCTTTCTGATATGAAAGCCTTAAATTCAGGTATTGCAATTAGTTGTAATTTTACTGTAATATTTCCACTGTGCAAC
>NW_019185568.1:0-106 GCF_002260705.1 Seriola dumerili
GTCATCACTATTTGATAGTGATGAATTGATGAATTAGGCGATATCCAAAATGTAATATCACAATACAAATATCATGATATAATTGCATGTGGTTTCATCATCTTGT
>NW_019185569.1:0-613 GCF_002260705.1 Seriola dumerili
AGTTTGTGGGAATATTTCACTTTTATTCAAGTGGCCATAAAGGTGAAATATTATTCATGTCATTCTGTTGAGTTGGCATCCTGGTAAATGTAAGAAATCATTCACTGAAGTGAAACTAGACAGGACAAGCTGAGGGACGGTGTGTGTATAAAAAAGAAAACTTACTTCATCACCAAATATAATCTGTGAGAGTGTAAATTAGCGACTGAGATGGCTTCAATGTCAAAGCAGAGGTGAGGAGAGGACTGCTGAGGTCTGGTAAGATCACCTCTTTGCAGTCTTCAGCCCCGACTGACACTGCCTCAAGTCTGTAAACACAATTTGAAACGTGAAATTGGTGGAGTTCACCTTCAAGACCGTCATAGCTTTTAAGATTTAGATAAGAGCTTTACTACTTCCTACTCATTTCGAAAGCATTCAGAGAATGTTGCCAAAATACTTTAATTGGTTTATCTTTACAAACGTATCTCACTTCCTTTTTGTCAGTGACCCTCCACTTACTGCGCTGTCTGTACTGAAACACAGAGTGCCGTTAGAAGAGTATCGACCACAGCAGAAAGCCCACAAAGTGCAGCTGCATCATTAAGGCTCCACCTTTGACTTTTTAACACAT
>NW_019185570.1:0-112 GCF_002260705.1 Seriola dumerili
ATTTTTTATGATTAACTATACTATGACATTTTTTATGATATACTGTACTATGATATTTTTCATGATTTATTAAGACATTTTTTATAATTTACTAAACTATGACATTTCTTAT
>NW_019185571.1:0-132 GCF_002260705.1 Seriola dumerili
GGGGCAATGAGAGGAAGGAAAGAAGGAACAAAAAGATGGGAAGATGGAAGGGAGGAAATAACAGAGGAAAGAGGAAAAGAATAAAAGACGAGGGAAAGGAGAGGAAGGCTGGAGTGAGTCTTTTCTGATGCG
>NW_019185572.1:0-117 GCF_002260705.1 Seriola dumerili
TTTTTTTATTATATTTTATTCTTTTTATATATTAAAGTTATTACTACCAATTTCAACTTCACATGTATTCTTTTATCCTTTTATTATAATTATTTTATTTATTTGCTGGGCCCGCTA
>NW_019185573.1:0-137 GCF_002260705.1 Seriola dumerili
ATACACCCCTCCATCTTAGTATTTTCTTATTTTACAACTATTCAGCTTTCCGTAAGATAAATTCATTCTATATAAATAAAAATTATCCTTTCAGTTAGACTACAGATGGTCTTTTAATTTTTTTTTTTTTTTTTTTT
>NW_019185574.1:0-130 GCF_002260705.1 Seriola dumerili
TCTCCAGAGCTCAATTAATTTTATTTTGAGAGAGTAAAACATTGCATCATAACACACACAAAAAAAAAAAAAACACAAGAAAGAACAAACGCATTTTTTCTTCATCGTCTTTCACCATAAAAATTACACT
>NW_019185575.1:0-113 GCF_002260705.1 Seriola dumerili
GGGGAAAACAGGAGGCTGGTAGCCGAAAACACATTGGAATGGGGACATACCGGTGGCCGAGGTGGGAAGTGAGTTGTGGGCGTATTCCACCCATACCAGGTTCTTGCTCCAAG
>NW_019185576.1:0-118 GCF_002260705.1 Seriola dumerili
TCTCTCGATCCCAGCACCGTTTCCATCAGTAAGGTTGGCCGAGAGCTCCCACTTAAAAGATCCACACTGAGAAACATCTTGAGGGCAATCATCAGCCTGCACACTAACCACTTCACAC
>NW_019185577.1:0-114 GCF_002260705.1 Seriola dumerili
AGGTTTTTAAGACCTTTTATGCCTTAATATACCATTATGTTTTATTGACATTTTATGCCATACTATCCTATTACATTTTTGACATTTTTATGCCATACTATACTTTGACGTTTT
>NW_019185578.1:0-199 GCF_002260705.1 Seriola dumerili
AAACAGCAGAGCAAGTGACAGCAATGGAGGAGTCATAGGTGAGATGTGTGCTCTAATGGTCATAATCTTATCAATATAAAAGTGAAAGAATTTTTCACACATTTCTGGGGATACATGAAGGCAAGCAGATGGGGGGGGTATTGAGAATATTATTAATAGGTGTTGAAAAGAACACGAGGTTTGTTGCAGCTATTTGAGA
>NW_019185579.1:0-106 GCF_002260705.1 Seriola dumerili
TGAAGCAGAGTGAGACAGGGAAGTGACCGACAACACAGCGACACCTGGAATTTATCCCTTCTGTGCGGAGAGAGCTTGAGATAAAATCTAATGTGTCGTCAAATGT
>NW_019185580.1:0-1881 GCF_002260705.1 Seriola dumerili
AAGTTTTGTATTTCGGATAGGGTTTTGCAGGAAAAGATAGTAAGAATCCATAAACGCTTAAAACCTTTGAGTGATGAGTACTGTTATATGCCACTTTAATCATTCAGATTATCATGGAGATTACACTGTTATTGCATAAATCCATATCGCATGTGTATATGTGATGTTTTAATGCAAATTAACTGCAATTTTAATAGTGTTGTAATCACCCATCCATCCACCATCTCCATCGCTACAACTCATGACATTAAATTGTGTCCTTAATCACACAATGTAAACACCATGCTGACTTCAAGCATGTTTATTTATAATCCAGGGATTCTTTATTCTAATCTGATTGCACAGCATTTCTCCTCTTCCATTAAAACCAAATAAAACATCCCTTTACAAGATATCGACCTAGCTTAATGCTATTATTAGCCTGTTTCAAAAAAGAGACAGATTTTCTTTAAGGTAATAATGCTGAGGGTACTCATGAAATCAGACCATGTTTTGGATACAGTACCATTCATGGCCTGTATCTTTTCAACAAGAGCCATTCAGTGTATTTACATACTGTAATTACCTCTATAGGTAGATTTCATTGTTACTGGTCCACCACCCCTGCACTGGATTTAAATTCCCTTTACATGCACAAGGGTTTCACAGGAAACAATGCATAGGCCTACGTACAGTATAATCCAGCATTAATGTTAATAATTTTATCTCATATGAGCCCCATTGTTTCCTGTTCTCCCTCTGAATACAGCATCAGAGCTGAACGAAATTACTGCAAATGAGTCTTACCACTGCCGCTTCATATTAAAAGTGCTCAACTGATGAAACTGTCTGTTTGACTGCACTGTAAACCGATAAACTAGTTGTTCTTTTGTTGTATATATGACAACTGAAGTTACAATCTGAAATCTTAACTACGAGTTGAAAGTAAAATCCTCCATTACCTGGTTCTGTCTCCATCAAAATAATTTTGAATAATTGTATTATGTTTAATTATTTTCCATATAGGCTACTAAATGTTGAAAGGAATTATTGTTTTTATTTTATCATCACTGTCTGGGATATGTCAGTGATTTAGCAACAACAGGGATTTTGATGCATAATAACTTTTTGTGCATGGTTGAATCATAGACGTATTATAGATGTAAGAAGATTTTGGCTACTTGAGTACAAACTTGAGATACTGGCACTTCCATTTTGTAAGACAAGCATTCTCCTCTCCATTTGCAGGGGAGATATTTTTACTAGCTGCTACTACTAGCAACTTTGCGGACCGAGGTTAGCCTTTCTGTGCAGCTAACTATGGCAACAGCGGACAACTGTAGAACTGCAGTATCGAAAGATGGCCGCCATAAGCTAGAGGTCACCAGACCACCATGGCTGTAGCAGCAAAGTCCCTGAATGTATTGTAATGGCCAAGGATGAGATTTATTGCATATGAATTTAACTTCTTATTTGGGAGAAGAAGAATGTGTTATTTCTTCTTTCAAAAGTTATATAGTCTCACACGAACTCATACAATACCACAAGTGTGTATTTCTAATGTTGTCTTTTAGAAAAACAGAAACCTGAGGGATAAACAAGAAAAATATTTGATTTCTGTTCCTTAATTACATGTTGAATATGAGACTTAAATGTTCAAAGGGGCATATTTCTCTCATAATATCATCTTTCCACAAGTAAACAAGAGAGAGGACATAAAGAGAATCAGTTGCTTTGGCTTTTACCTCATTTCTTACTTATAGCCTACAAACAACAGACAACAACAAACATTTAACTTGGTTGCTTTTAAAATATTCTGCCGGAAAACAGGATGAATGGAAACTCTTTGGTAAATCTAATTTTGTGTGGGTTGAGAGAGACTCTGGGTGGGGGCGGGGGGGG
>NW_019185581.1:0-434 GCF_002260705.1 Seriola dumerili
AAAAAGTTAAATAAATAATGGATTATTTATTATATAATTTACATAACAGCTAAAGAACTAAATAATAAGAGTCTAGCAGTGTATATTAGAAAGTTTAAATTATTTTTAACCATTACAACCATTATGTCTTAAAATCTTTGTGATCAACAGAAACAAATCCCTTTAACCCTAAAGACCTCACACATTTGACTTGACATGTTTTCACTATTTTTCTCTCCATTGCAGCTGAAGCACTTGTGTGTCAAAATTGCACAGATCAACAATGTTCAGACACAAAACCAATTACATGTTCCTCAGAGATGATGTGTATAACAGCTTCCATTGAAGGTAGTCTTTTGTTCATGTCCATTACTTTTCAGTTAGATACATGTACTGCAAAGTTACAAGTGCTTTCCATCAACATTAACAAACTGTTCTTGGTCTCTGTAGCCACT
>NW_019185582.1:0-122 GCF_002260705.1 Seriola dumerili
CATGTCTGCACTGGTTAAACGTTCACAGTGCATTATGTATTGTTAAAACGAGCCATATTAGTGCAGGATGTGGTAATTGTACAAGAAAAAGTAATATAATTTGAGAATAAAATCAGTTTTGA
>NW_019185583.1:0-108 GCF_002260705.1 Seriola dumerili
TTCCTCCATGAACATCAGGAGCCAATCGAAGCCCAGCGTTCGCACCAGCTCCTCACACGCTCTGCGGGGGGGGGGGTAATGTAATAAATGAGTCTCCTCTACAGGTCA
>NW_019185584.1:0-111 GCF_002260705.1 Seriola dumerili
CCAGATGACTGTCTCACTGTCTCTCTCCTTTCGTATCATCAGGTTGTACAGGTCAGAGTATGGAGTCCATTTCTTCCAGTTCAGTAGTGAAGAGGCCTGGAGAGACTCTCA
>NW_019185585.1:0-158 GCF_002260705.1 Seriola dumerili
AAAAAAAATACAAATTTAGCTCTAAACACTAATGTACTGGTTACTCCCGTCTATAAACTGTATATACATTATTGTGTCCAACAGCATAGATCACCGGCTCAAACTCACTTGTTTGTCCGGGGAGGTAGATCGGTTTATCTGTTTGGATGAACGTCACT
>NW_019185586.1:0-108 GCF_002260705.1 Seriola dumerili
AGAGACCGCCCACGGCGGCCCTTCGGAAGGGAGCGACTATGAGAGATGACCCATGTCGGCCCTCCGGCGCCCCCCACCCCCGGCACAGGCATTGCGCCCAGCAAGCAG
>NW_019185587.1:0-2623 GCF_002260705.1 Seriola dumerili
ACACAAGCAACAATTTCAGCTTTAGCTTAATCGACCAACTATTTATAAACCCATACGCATTTTCACACATTAGTTAAATTAATCTATTTTAGTAACATGTTTTCCAGTGTTTGTAAATTGGTTTAAATTAATGGTAGTTCCTTAATCAATGGTCGCCAATAAAGGTAATTTATGAAGCCTCCTTGCTTTAACCTTATAGAAACAGTACATCTGGTATGAAACTTTTCACGAATAGTGGGAAGACATCGAGTAGCAGCACTGTGTGACTTTCTTATCCTAATGTTAGCTTTAATCGACAACAATACAAATACACTCTTGCCGTAGAAGATATTATTTAAATGTTTGCCTATTGATCGCTTCTCAGGAGCTGCACAGACCACAGGTTCTGTAATCAGTGAAGGATCTATCAGAAGAACATTCTAATTAGTAGTCTCTGAATGATCACTGTAACATACTTTTCACCCTCCGGATCGGGAGGTGGTACAGACCAGTATGTCGTTAGAGTAGTTGGAATGCCTATGGCCGACTATGGCTTGAGATACTAACGTTAGATTTCTAGATATGTCTATATATAAAAGAATTCTTAAGTCCGTTGTTGAGACAGTTTGCTTACCATCACCAAGTTCGAAGCCCCACACAGCAGAAATGAAAGTTTCAAGGTAAGAAACTGAAATCATGGAATATGAAGACAGTAGCGAATATAAACAAACTCATCAGCAGTGTATGTACTAGTCAATTTCAAATTGAGGAAGCTGAACTCGGAGCACCTAGGGTGTTATCTTAAACCCAATCGATTCATCCTCAACATGCATGGCATTAGTAGCAACCTAAAGGATGTCCAAGCGAACGTTCGTCTCAGTCCCTGACGTGGCTCTTCCCCTATCCCACAACCGTCAAGCCATTCATATAGGAGAAACAGATAATATGGGTCCTGGCTTCTAATTGTTACACCGAGGTCTCTTTCACATCTCTAAACTCGTGGAATCCGGCACGGAGATCATCTTGGTGGTGTCACGTTTTCACAGTGTGGAAGACCTTTTTCTCCCAAAACAGATGGAGCAAATAAACAACACAACACAAATACAACCTTGAGTTAAGATGCGGTGGACGATCCGCTCACAGTTTACACCTGCAACTCCACAAATAACTCTCCGATCAGCCGTCTGTGCGCGCGCAGGCCAGTGTAAAGGTGGTCTGGCGGTTTAGTCTACTGTCAGTAGGCGATTAGGGACGAAGGTCACACTCACGCAACTGTCTGCCTTCAGTTGAGGACCGGTTTGACCTGTGTTAAATGAAACGAAGTATTCCTACATGACAGAATATTTGTCCTACACATTTTTAATACGTCAACGTTATCCTTAAAACTTGAAACTATCAACGACGTCTTGATGGACAATAATTAAACCAACATTAACGCTGGCCGCATTAGACTAACGCAGATTCACTAACTGGGTCACATGTGGAGAAACACAAACAGACGTCGTTAGATTAAGCGTCCATTAAATTCATTCTTTTTATTGGGCTTTGACTGAACACCTCCACCGGGCTAACGCCACGGTTGACAAAGGTTTATCAGCCGCAGCGGGGCCAGGTACCGTTAGCATAACGGAGCATATCGCTAAGTTACAGCTAACGCTAGCACGTAGCATAGCTGTTAGCAAGGTGCATCGTCATCTGAACTGTGACTCAGACCATAAACACGTAATAAAAACGTTTACGGAGGTAACAAATCAAGTGACAGGTAGGGTCATTTTCCCATAGACTTAAATATAATCGGACTTCTTTTTGCAACCAGTGGAGTCACCATGATGGTCATTCGAGAGAAAGCAAGTTTAACGAACTTCTGCATCGGCTTCATTCTCCGGACTCGGAGTTGACGTCCTTTCTTTTATACAGTCAGTGCTCTGGACCAGGAAGCAGGATGTCTCTTCCCTCTTCTTCACCTCTTTCTGTAGTAGTTTGCTCGGCGAATCACTGCCCCCTTCTGGACATACGTGAGAAATGTCGGATAACACTTACTGCTAAAGAACATTCGTTGTAAACACTTGACGTAATCAAACAAATTAATACTAAATGTAGATTTAAGATTTTGCCCAAATGTTTTTTTTTAAGTAATCTTGAGCGTTGTAGAGTCCACTATTATTTCGCAGCAAAACCGGACTGGCGTGTTCGTTTGATGAAGTATGCAGGACACAGATTTAAAGTTCAACACGTCTAATTTATTAAAAGTATAGTCAAGCATAGAAGTTTGAGATTGCTTACAGAGCTCTGGGCCAAACTATCTCTCCCTGACAACAACATGCGGTTGCGCCAGTTCATGAAGTCTGACTCCCTACCTCTTCCTGACCCAGTCTTTTCATATTCTTACAAAGAAAAAATAATACAGTGTGGGTTGATTCTCTTATCAGTCCATGCCGCTGTCTTCTTGCTTTGCTCCTCCACGTGTTCTCTGTTTTGTTTCACCTCGTGTTATCTGACTCTCCTACGCAGGACAGCCCTCGTGGTGGTGGCTCTGTGAGAGATTCACACAAAGAGAGACAATACCCTACTCTATTCCTCGNCTTACAAAGAAAAAATAATACAGTGTGGGTTGATTCTCTTATCAGTCCATGCCGCTGTCTTC
>NW_019185588.1:0-107 GCF_002260705.1 Seriola dumerili
TGGAAAAACAACGCAGAAGAAGAGACTGAATTAAAACCAAATGGTTTTAATTGGTTGTTTGGGTTTAAAAAAAAAAAAAGAGAAGTAGTTGGACAAGAATTAGTGCC
>NW_019185589.1:0-119 GCF_002260705.1 Seriola dumerili
TTTCTTCATCCTCATGAAAGCCTGAACAACAATCTGCAGAACATCTTGCATCTCAGCTGGATTCTCTCCAAAGATGTTGATCAATGTCATGTTTCCCAGACCAACAACAAAAGTTGCCA
>NW_019185590.1:0-136 GCF_002260705.1 Seriola dumerili
AATTAACGAGACATGATCCAAATTTTGCGTGTGAAAAGAAGTCACCTTTATTTTTCCAAGATTATCCAGTCTAAGTGTTTGTGACACGTTTTTCTCCCCTAACTGCAGAATAGCAGAGTACTACATGAACCAGTAT
>NW_019185591.1:0-111 GCF_002260705.1 Seriola dumerili
GGCCAATATGGTAATAATAATAAAAACAATATTACCAATTGACATGTTGCATGTCTCTTGTCATGTACTGTACAGAATTCTTTTTGTGTACTCTATGTGTATGTGTGTGTG
>NW_019185592.1:0-158 GCF_002260705.1 Seriola dumerili
GAGGTGAGACTGCTTCTCTCCCTTTCTCCAAGACCTAAATCTCTGACGGTACACCTCTGGAACAAGCTCATAAGTTTTAAGCACAGCTGAATTGACAGATAAATACTTTCGGCTTTGTGCATCACTCAAAGCTGAACATGCTTCCTGTGCTTTGCCTG
>NW_019185593.1:0-137 GCF_002260705.1 Seriola dumerili
CACGTGCATATCTTGTAAGGTGGTGTAAAAACACACACTCAGTTTTAAGATTTGACTTTAAGGCTGTGATTTGAATTCAGATTTTGATACAGTCATGTAACAATTAATCCACAGTTTTGCTCATAATTAACTGTAAT
>NW_019185594.1:0-136 GCF_002260705.1 Seriola dumerili
AACATTTTATTTATTGGTACTAAATTCTGTTATTTATTATATATAATTATTTAAATATATATTTATTATAATCTTATGATTAAAATATTTACCACAAACAACTTTAGATAAATTCTACATTAAACTAAATACATGT
>NW_019185595.1:0-108 GCF_002260705.1 Seriola dumerili
AAAAGTCATAAAAACATCATAGTATAGTATGGCTTAAAATGTCATAAAAACGTCATAGTATAGTAAATCAAAAAGTCATAAAAACATCATAGTATCATAAGGCATAAA
>NW_019185596.1:0-230 GCF_002260705.1 Seriola dumerili
CCCCCGCCTCAATATAAATCTGATCACCATAACTTCATCAGTTCTGCATAATGTCCAGCGCTAGATCCAGCACTCTTCAGCCCGAGGCCAGGATAGAGAGGCTGAGTGAACGTGTTGTGGACTGTGTGGAGCAGAGTCATCGTGTCAGAGATGCTGTAAAAAGACAGAGTACCTGCTTTATAATCCAGGAACACTCCGATCCTGGAGGAGTTAGGGCCTGACACCAACTC
>NW_019185597.1:0-452 GCF_002260705.1 Seriola dumerili
GTCAGTTACTGACTGGTTAACCAGCTACAGACAGTAAGTTACTGACTGGTTAACTAACTACAGTCTGTTAACCAACTACAGTCTGTTAACTACAGACAGTCAGTTACTGACTGGTTAACCAGCTACAGACAGTAAGTGACTGACTAGTTAACTAACCACAGTCAGTTAACCAGGTCTTGTCTCTTCAGGTCTCCATATGGACCTTCAAGTCATGGGATGTTCAGCCTCTGATGGAGAGGAGATGTACGCTCTGGATGGAGAAGAGGTCTGGTTCGCAGACTTCGTCAATAAGAGAGGAGTGGAGCCTCAGCCCAGTTTCATAGATCATATGAGCTTACAGGAGGGAGCTTATGAAAACGCTGTGGCCAATCAACAGATCTGCAAAGATAACTTGAAGAAGGCCCGTGCTGCCGTGAAGGACATCCCTCTGAACAAAGGTAAAAGAGAAATCA
>NW_019185598.1:0-763 GCF_002260705.1 Seriola dumerili
GATACGAAGAGAAACTGCAACTTAGACAAAGAAAAATAAGATTCAGTTAAAACAGCCACCAGTCAAACTGTGTTCTTGAAAAATGGTGAATACTTTTCATATCAGGGAGGAAAGAACTGGTACTCACCAACTTTCTGATCATGTTCACACAGCAGGATCGTCACAGTCATCACTGAAGAGACAAAGAAAAGAGCTAAAGATCACACAGCTGCTATAGCTACTCTCATAGGCCAGAGTATCGTCTAGAAATATCACAACTGATGCAGAAAAATACAACATTAGGCTTTTAAACGGCCTCATAAACTTCAATTGACCTTTATAACAACGTCAGATGAAGCAGAGACAGACTCAGTACTCACACAGTCTGCAGCAGAGAGCTGTGACCTCCATGTTGTCTTGCTGTTGTCTGTCTGAGCAGCAGTGTCTTCCTGTGTGGCTTATTTCTGCTTCTCATGCAACACTAATTTTGTGTTTAAATCTGAAAACTGCTTCAACGCGACAGAGCTGCTGCAGCGGTAGAAATAGCCTCAGTGGTTAAGTTAGATATCAGTGGGTGGAACCATAGAACAAATGCGGACGTGCGCAGGCAAAGGACCTCAGGTCAGAATATGAATAAATGTAGTCAGGTGGTAAACCTATAGTAAGCTAGATAAAGTTTCCCACTGATCATTATAAAGAATATCCCTACATGAGTGAGTTCTTTGTTAATTTCTTTTTGAATGTTCATTTTATGGTTGTACATTTATAATGTGATGTACAGTTC
>NW_019185599.1:0-222 GCF_002260705.1 Seriola dumerili
GCATTAGCAGCTGTTTATTTACCAGTCTAGAAGAAACTTTCATCAAACTTCATTCCTTCACTCAACAAGAAACTGTCTCCAGAGGTGGAAAGCAGCCATCTTGTTTCACTTATATATATTTGACTTCTTTTCTTCTACTGAAGTTAGCATGCTACCAAGCTAGCCCAGATGTCATCACTTTCCATACCGAGTCACTGTAGCCTCCAGTCTGCCCTGAAGAAG
>NW_019185600.1:0-153 GCF_002260705.1 Seriola dumerili
TCGCTGGACCCTGGACTGGAGTATATGGAGGAGGAGGGGCGGAATCCAGGTCCAGATCCAGCTTGAATGGATTCTGTGATTTGCGTACCTTGCTTAAAGAGGGATACATTGGTATTATTTGTGTATCTTTCTGCACATTAGTCTTCTTATTTT
>NW_019185601.1:0-123 GCF_002260705.1 Seriola dumerili
CCTTTTTAAGGGCCGCCATGGGTAATCTCTCATATGTTGTCCTGGAACACCGTTAAATCTGTGTTTTAATATAAAAAAAAAAGTTTTTTCCAAAGTCCACAAATTCGGTGTTTATAGACTCGG
>NW_019185602.1:0-125 GCF_002260705.1 Seriola dumerili
GCGTACAAAAACTCAGGACTCTGACACCAGACACCAGGGTGTGGCGGTGGTCGCTGTGTCCCAGCTCCTCCTCCCATCCACCGTCGTAAACAAATTTAAGTAAAAAATTTCCCAAAGACTGAGCA
>NW_019185603.1:0-110 GCF_002260705.1 Seriola dumerili
TCAATCAAACAGACACGCCCCCAAAAATACCTGTTTTTAGGGCCTAATATCTAATTAATTAGATGATTATATTCAGATGGACCACCAGAACACTGAACGAGAGGTGTGAA
>NW_019185604.1:0-103 GCF_002260705.1 Seriola dumerili
TATGTAAATTTAATCACATGGTCTAATTAATTAATTAAAGGACAAATTAATAAACAAATCAAAATCAGGACAAGCTGCTACACTAGTAATGTATTGTATATGT
>NW_019185605.1:0-102 GCF_002260705.1 Seriola dumerili
CTGTGTGTAACTTCTTTAATTAATAATAATAATAATAATAATAATCATTAACATCACAAACACTGTCAAGAATAAGAAAATAATACAGCGTCATTGCTCTCG
>NW_019185606.1:0-662 GCF_002260705.1 Seriola dumerili
GTTTGGTGGTTCTTGGCCAATACGGGCCCACTACAATGGTAAGGAACTGCTTAGGAGATGGTCTGTCTTGTAGCAATCTCTTTGGTTTGCTTACAATTGTTGCAGTAGCTGGTGCAGTACAAAGCTGGCATAATGTCCATCAGATGTCTGAACTCTACAGATTTTTCATATCTTTTTATACCTATCATCTGACACAGCCCTATGCAGTAGCTGAGTTTAGGTTACATGCCACCAGCACAAAGCCTGCTGGTATAATCAGGTTCAAGCGATGATTAATTAGCAACTCTAAAAGGCCTGTAGGTGTGAATGTGAGCATGAATGGTTTGCCTCTACACTGTATCTCAGCCCAGTCACACCCTTATAGCCACAACATCAGGGGTGGATTTGAGTAGTTTAGCCAGTGCTTATATGTCTGTGGACAGATTTGATCAATGCAATAGTGTCACAAATTGTTGAGTTCAAGTGAAGGCAGAGTTTGAAGATGGCTGTGATCCAACCCATGAACACTGAATACTCATACAATAATGTAGTAATGAATACTGAGAACTCATGGCGGGAAAGTCAACATGCTGGTCTCTAGTTTATTACAGCTTTTCATAGCCCAAGCCACACAACTATAAAATTTCGTAGTATGCTGGAAAATCCTTTGAAGATATCCAGCC
>NW_019185607.1:0-100 GCF_002260705.1 Seriola dumerili
TTTCATGTCTTACTATACTATGACGTTTTTTTTGACATTATTCATGTCTTACTATACTATTACGTTTTTTTTGACATTTTTCATGTCTTACTATAGTATG
>NW_019185608.1:0-124 GCF_002260705.1 Seriola dumerili
CTTATTGTACCAGACATAGTAACCACTATCAGAGCTGTACAGACTCCAGGACCTGTTGTTCCTTCCAAACCTGCTGTCATCTCCATCTCCTTTCCTTTTGATTCCTCTGTAACTCACTGATATG
>NW_019185609.1:0-138 GCF_002260705.1 Seriola dumerili
CCTCCAGCACCAACACAGTGAGTAATGGCACTCGCCACAGCTTTGTGCTCACTGCACTTCTGACATATGACTGCACTGCATCATCCAGCTCCAACTGCTTCATTAAGTTTGCTAATGACACAACTGTCATCAGAACCT
>NW_019185610.1:0-118 GCF_002260705.1 Seriola dumerili
GTCTGAGGGGTGCTGTTTTGTGGCCGTTACCTGAGAAACCGCTATTTTTATAAAATTAATACCTTTCCATCATCAGCTTCTATAAATTTAAGATATTTTAGCATTTTAGGCGATGCTA
>NW_019185611.1:0-144 GCF_002260705.1 Seriola dumerili
CCGCAAAGTTATTGCAAATGGCCCAATGTGTGTGTGTGTTTGTGTTCATCATTTTTATGTTTTAAAATGAAATGAACTTTAAAAACGTTTAAAATGTTGAAGAACTCTTTTCATTGTTTTTTCTCTCATCTTCAGGCCTATCAC
>NW_019185612.1:0-220 GCF_002260705.1 Seriola dumerili
TCCAACCTCAAATCAGTAGCTTCATAATGAAATACATGAAAGATTATCGTACTGGACTCTTGACTAGTGTTTTAGAGTAATTTGTAAACCCGTATGTCGTCTTCTCGATCTGAGCGCCGAGAGCTCGCAGCATGGAGCCAAAACGTTGCTGACATCAATTCCCATTTTGGGAAAAATGGTAGTAGGCAGGGCCACTGGGCACGTAGCTGCAGAGAAAGAA
>NW_019185613.1:0-299 GCF_002260705.1 Seriola dumerili
TTTTTTTTTTTGTTAATGTATATGTCTTTTGTCTACCTTTAACCCTTTTTGCCTTATTTTGTTTGTTAATTCAGCCACACAAAGTGGCTGTGATGACGTGATAGTGATCCTGCAGATCTGTTCCCCTAACCTGGAATCATTCTTCATAAACTGTAAACCTCTCTACTCCCCCCGTGAGCTCAGATCATTAATTCTGGTTGGTGTTTACATTACACCACAGGCCAACTCACCAACCACATACTGTGTGTGGAGAGAACTAACCCGGACTCCCTAGTTATTGTCCTCTGTGACTTTAACCA
>NW_019185614.1:0-2221 GCF_002260705.1 Seriola dumerili
TGCAGTTTTACATACTCTTGTTGAACAATGATGTCAGAGTTTACAATTTTCTTTGGTAAAGTCTGGGATTCTGCTCTACAGCAAAAGCAGTCAACCTCAGACCTTGTATATTCCAGGATGAAATAGTGAAAGATCTGTATTCCATGGTTTATGTTATGATTATTCCAGTGGTTTTTTAAGCCTGGACCATGATCTGCTGTACGCTCAGGTCACAGATTGGGTCAGGTGTTCACTGTTGGGGCTTGCTTTGCTCACATCTTATTTACATCCTTTCCTGCAGAATGCTGCACTGTCTCCACGTGCCATACAGAAATGAGATGTTTGCATGTGATTTTCATACACACCACAATGACCCAGTTGTAGAATTAGGCTAAAAATAATGACGTTCTCAATTGAAAAGTTGAAGTCTTTTTGGCAACCTGTTAAAGAATTGAAGGTGAATGAGGAAATCCTCTCCAAAAAAACACATTTTAACTTAAGATAGAGAGGAAAGTTGATCAAATCACATAAGTAGGCATTTTGATGCTACATTATGTTACTTTATTGTGAACTTTAACTTAAGCACTGATCATCTAAAGTTCTGCTTATGACATTTTTCAAGTTAAAACAGCTGAGTCTTTTTACTTCGTGAAGTATACACGTCTTCGGCGACATCATTACACATACAGTATTTATTTTCCAGGTAATTGCAGTGCTCTAACTTAACTAAGATGTTCCTTTTACTTATTTCAGATCAGGCACCTCTCCAGTAGTTTAGTTTCCATATCTACAAATTCACATACAACTCTACACCAAACTTATTCAACATATTGACCACCCACTTTATTTTCTCCTGTGCCCGTGCCCCTTGTAGGCTACACATGTAAAGGGACAAAATGTTTGGGCCAAAAGGTTTATTAATCAATGTCAGTTTCTTTGTCTTTTATTGTCCCTGTGTAATATCTCATCTGGCTTTCCTGTCAAACAACACCTCTCTTCTCTTTCCTTTTCCCAGAAAGGAGAGAAAAATCATTTGTGATGGATCCTGTCCTTCATTCTCCATATATATTATGTTATGACCAAATCTAGAAAGCTGTAGTTTGTTCATTGAAATATGGAACAGACGGGCATAAGGATCCTGTAAACATTTGCTTGTGTGTGTGGTGTCTAAACTAAATAATTCAAGTCAAAACCAAACAAAATGTCAAATATTGTATGATAATTCTTATATGGAATGATAAATGAAATTAGAGGACACACAGCCATGTGAAAATAATGGGTGTGTTTTCCGGACAGGGGAGCTATAATTTTCCCCTCTGACTAATAATTAATCCTTAGTTTATCCTCCTGGTGTGTTTCGCTTGTCAGCTGTGCCTCTCCCCGATTCATGCTCCACCTCCTTGTGCTTCTTGGTTTTTCCTGTTTCTCACTCTCTGACTTTGTGTGTTTGCATGGTGCTCTGTTTCCCTCCTGCCAATACACCTGTGCACCTGTTACTGATCCACTCAGTCTTTGCCAGATTGTTCAATTCACCAGCGTGGCACTGAAACTACGGGCCAAACTTAAGCTCAAGTTTGTACTTCTCTCGTGTTTAACTCTGTGTTTTCAATCACCCTCCTCAAAACCCTCCTGGTTCAGTTCATCACAACCACACCTTATCAGTCTGCCAACACTAGAATTACTGCCTCCCAGTTTTATGCCTCGTCAACCAGCCAATTGCAGGAAATATGGCCACTACTTCCCCTCCTGTTCCTAAGTTACAGCATTGAATAATGGCCAGAATTGTATTTTCAGAGCAATGTCATGGTGAAGTTGATCTTTGACAATTTGAATATAAAATCTTATCACTTAATGTCATCCTCATAGACATTTCAGTTCAATTTCATCATACTGCAATAATTTGCAGGATTGAATGATGAAAAAAAATTATGTTTTGTCCACCCCTCCATGGGTGTTCTTTAAAACATGTATCAGTTGCCCCAGTTTGCCTTTCTGCCCCACTATACTCTCTTATCCAAACTTCATGTTGCATGGTTGTAGCTGTGATCATAGTCAGTTATACAGTTTGAATTTAATTTAACCATTTTGAATTTAATAAGGGAACAATGATGTTTGAGATAGATCCAAACCAAACAGTCAGTCTTGGGTCTGTTGTTATAACACCTGTTGGGCGTTGTTCCTGTAATGTTTGATATGTTTCAGTTGGAAATGGAGCAGAAGTACATAGGTCATTGTCACCTTT
>NW_019185615.1:0-2359 GCF_002260705.1 Seriola dumerili
GAATAATGCTGTTACTGTTCTTACATTATGGCAAACTTGTTATAAATTAATGTATAAGCTTCAGTGGTCTAAAAACTGTATTGTGTTGCAAAATAAAATAAAAAAAAATCATTAATTATTGTCTTTCTCGTCTGTCTTATGTCAGCTCATTTCTATTGTGTATCGTTTTATTCAACAAACCATTACAGAAGGCAAAACTGAAATCACGAAAGACGTACCCACAGTATATTGCTGATCTTGCTGTCTGACTCCGCTGCTACGGACTGATACTTAAAAGAAACCGTTCAAGTAACTGTCTCTGTTCTACAGCTTATTTTTGTTGGTATCATCACCTGTTTTATATTGTTGTGTTGCCAAGATTTATTTTTTGCATTGTCTGTACACTATTTATACTGCCAGGTTTCCCTTACAAAAAGGTTTTCCCAATCTCAGGACTAGGCTACCATGTTAAATAAAGTCAATAAAAAAAATATTAGTAAAATTAAAGAATGCCTCTATGTCTCTGCAGTTATCATGTTGAACCTAAAGGCAAAGTTATCATGTGTACTTTTGAAAAAAGCACAGATCACAGGTTCATCTGTTCAAACCTGCTTCATTACACTGGCCTGCTTATAAATAAAATAGCTTATTGTTTGTGTTCATTGTGTTTCCTGTATATTTTGAGAAATCTGGTGCGCTGATAAAAGTGTTTCGACAATCAGAGTGGAAGTGCCTTGAGACATAGTTCCTCTGAAGGATATTAGCTGGTGGCTCCACAATACTGAACTGATCCATGTCCATGTAAGATGACTGTAACAGCTTTCATATGTTTCTTACCTGGCAGCAGTGAGAGAAGTGACCATTTACCTCCATAAATGCTAAAACCTGGTCTGATCCAATAAATGAACATCAGTGACTGAGCTTTGGATGATGTTACTTTCAGTCCTGATGGAGCAGAGTCACCTTGACTGGAAGCTGAGCTGACACATTAAGACACTGAAAGCATACTCAGCATAAACAGATTTTAGACTGCCGTGTAATCACAAGAGATGGATGGCCAGGACAAGACAAGGTTTCGTAGCCCATAACAGATACTCTAAGAAGACTGCAGGTCCACAACCCATTCTGACATCCTAAGACCAGTTGATGCTATTTTCTCTTTATTTTTCTGGTTTATTTGGTGCTTTTGCAAAGAATCCACCCCTCACCATACACTTCATCGTTCATAGTATTATACAACTTGCACTTTTCCCTTCTCCTTCTGTGGAAGCTGTGATCTAAGTAGGTGAGGCTCAACACTGAGCAATGAAGTGTTTAATTTGAAGTGATTGGACTTTTTACTGTTTTCTCTTTGGTCTACACACTTTGGTAGTTTATTTTTTCAGGTCAACCAAAATCTAATGCAAACCAATCTAAAGGCCTTTTACTGTATGGTTATCAGATTCTGTTGTTGTTGAGACTGACATATTCATTGAACTCTAGTTCTGTATATTAAAGGATGTATCTAATATTTTTTTTCCACACTTACTGACATAAATGTGATAGTAGTTGAATACACCTGATAAATTGACAGCTCATTGTAAAGTATGAATGTGTAAAATGACAGCATCTGAAAATGCAGGGAAACAAATGTATTATTGCATGTTTTTTTTGGTGCTGTAAACAGGACAATAGACTGGACAGGTGAATTTAAGGTCTACCTGCCGGCAGTCTAAGATGTAAGTGGTCTCCGAAGGGCAGTGAAGGGTAAAGAGATTAGCGAAATATGGCTTCTTTCCAATTGACTGCATGCTAAAAATATCCAGAGTGGTCTTCCTTCAAAATGGGTCACCAATGATTTTTCTTTTCCTAGTACATGGCAAAAAGGTTGTGCTTGACTGTCTATCATCCAGGCTGACCCATGTAATGTGAAGCCTCCCGGCAGAATCAGAGCACATACATTAAGCACCGAGTACCTCCAAAGAGACAGACAAGTCTCTTAATGACGGATAAGGCCAGTTATTACTTTACCAGTGGTTTGGATGAAATGTTTCAGTTTTTATCAATTTTCAAACCGATGATAATTAATGCCCCAGTTAGTCTGTTGATCAATACGTTGTACTCCCATTATACTATATATTAATTATGATATAATTATATATAATTATCAATTAATATTATGAATGTCTCTAGCCACATTACAGACATTGCTTTAGGGATGGTAATGTCAGTCTGTCTGTCTGTTGATTGGTCCACCACTTGTGTCCAGACTGAAAAGTCTCAACAACTATTGGATGGACATCAATTTGCATACAAACATTCATGGTCCTCCAGGTTGACATTTGGGATTTTGAATACAATGTTTTGACTACTATTGGAAGAAATTTGGCATTTTGTCTCC
>NW_019185616.1:0-582 GCF_002260705.1 Seriola dumerili
ACACAAAGAGACACACACATGGTAAACTGAAAATCAGTGCGATGCAAGGGATAAACACACAACAGACAGCAGGCACAGCTGCATGCACCATAAGCAGACTCAAACGAACTGACAACACAGTATTTTTTGGGGTTAGTATTCCCCCTACTATTGTACATTGGATCCTGGCCAGAGCTTGATCTCAGGATGTCAGCTGACTTCCTTTCATATCCTCAAAATCTGTGGTGTTTTACACATTTATAATTCAACTTCAAAATTCAACTCGAGTTTGACACAGATGCTTTGGGGACAGGTGGCCTTGATCAATATTTGATGAGGAACCGATCAAGTTCTAACTCTTATCCCAGTCCCCAGCTCCCAGAGGGATGTTTCCAATACAAATGAATTAAGATTTAAATGGTGGAAGGTTCATGACGGTGTGAGCATTCTGATGATAGGTTGCTCAAGTCTCCTGGTGCTAAATGCAGATACATCTTTCATGCTACTAGTTGTCTGAGCTAAAACACATATGTATCTCCTCATCTTTGGTCCAAACCCACTTGTATCTGATACCACATGGACAGGTTCTCCCAACCCTCCTTT
>NW_019185617.1:0-144 GCF_002260705.1 Seriola dumerili
AATACAAAAACATTTAGCTTTCTCTAGCCAATACTTCCTAGCGTATGTGAGCACTTTGGTTTTGGTTGTCTGCTAATAGATTGTTAACAACTGTGGAAAAATACTCAAACAACCAAAAGCAGAACATGTGGACTTGACTAGGAC
>NW_019185618.1:0-149 GCF_002260705.1 Seriola dumerili
TATCATCAAATCCAATAGATTCTAGATGTTTCGAAAGAAATTCATGATCGACAGTCAAAGCCTTAGATACAACAATAAAGAGGGCATCATCAATAAATTAAACCAATGCGTTAATTAAAAACAAATTTAATTGATTATACTTCTATTCC
>NW_019185619.1:0-120 GCF_002260705.1 Seriola dumerili
GTAGAACCAGAGTAGATCACTGTAGAAACACTGCAGCCAGATTCCCACACAGAGAATCAGACACACTGTAGGGTTCCTAAAGATAAACTCCTCACATCTTTGAATTTGTTGGCGCAAATT
>NW_019185620.1:0-107 GCF_002260705.1 Seriola dumerili
CCACGGGATAGAATCAAGTGTAGAGTGTTACCACTGCAGTGAGTTGGTTCAGCCACAAACTGGCTGAAAGCTAAAGTGTCAATCATCACTAGAAAGGCTTTACTTAG
>NW_019185621.1:0-101 GCF_002260705.1 Seriola dumerili
CAGGGCAGACAGAACTGGCAAATATCCCTGGTCAAACATAAATGGAAAAATAAGGAAGAAACAACAACAACAACAACAACAAAAAAGAAGAGACGAGTGAC
>NW_019185622.1:0-112 GCF_002260705.1 Seriola dumerili
GAATGTCAAACATGGTTAACAGTTTTTCTGGAGGCTGAAGAATGCAAAAATGTTAAACTCTCAAGTCTCTCAAGTCTCACAACCTGTTCAGCAGATGCTGCATTTGTATCCT
>NW_019185623.1:0-119 GCF_002260705.1 Seriola dumerili
CATCATTTGGTTCAGCAGAGATGTACAGTTGTGTGTCATACGCATAACTATGGAAACATAGATTGTGCTCTCTGATGATATCACCAAGTGGCAGCATGTACAGTGAGAATAATAATGGG
>NW_019185624.1:0-128 GCF_002260705.1 Seriola dumerili
TTGCCCAGGGTTGGAGATGAAGCGTCCAATAGTATCCACAGAACTCTTCTTCATATATTTAATTTGATGCATTTAATATTTTTGACCAGTTTTTGACTGTAAGAGAGAAAATGTCGTTCACCTCCAGT
>NW_019185625.1:0-101 GCF_002260705.1 Seriola dumerili
CTGTAACTGAGGAAAGCAAAATGATAAACATGGAACTATGCATCGGCAAATAGACAAAGAGAAATAAGAAATCATACTTAGAACATATCATCAATTATAGT
>NW_019185626.1:0-117 GCF_002260705.1 Seriola dumerili
ACAGTATACTAAAGCATAAAATGTCAAAAAACATCAAAGTACAGAAAGGCATAAAAAGTCAAAAAAATCTCATAGTATGGTAAGACATACAAATGTCAAAAAACGTCATAGTATAGT
>NW_019185627.1:0-122 GCF_002260705.1 Seriola dumerili
ATCAGCTGATCAGATGTTATAATTAGAGGTACAGTAGATTTACAGTATATACAGATGCATCAGCCTTATACTGACTGTTGATGGAGGTTCATTCACTTGTAACGTCAGGGAATTCAACTCAA
>NW_019185628.1:0-821 GCF_002260705.1 Seriola dumerili
ACCTTACTATACCATGTCGTTTTTCTGCCTTACTATACTTTGACGTTTTTCTAACGTTTTATGCCTTATAATACTATGACGTTTTTTTGACTTTTTTGCCTTACTATACTATGTTGTTTTTATGACTTTTTATGACTTACTATACTATGTCGTTTTTTTTTACTTTTTTGCCTTACTATACTATGTCGTTTTTATGCCTTACTATACCATGTCGTTTTTTTGACTTTTTATACCTTACTTTATTATGTAGTTTTTATGCCTTACTATACTATGACATTTTCATGACTTTTTATGCCTTAATAAACTATGTTGTTTTCTTGACTTTTTTGCCTTACTATACTATGTTGTTTTTATAAATTATGATGCCTTACTATACTATGTTGTTTTTATGGCTTTTTCTGCCTTACTATACTGTGACGTTTTTATGCCTTATTATACTGTCATTTTAATGACTTTTTATACCTTACCTTACTATGACATTTTTATGCCTTACTATACTATGACGTTTTTCTAACGTTTTATGCCTTACTATACTATGACGTTTTTATGCCTTATTATACTATGTCGTTTNTGTCGTTTTTTTGACTGTTTTTGCGTCAGGATACTATGTCGTTTTTCACCTTTACGATAGTATGTCTCTCATACTACTTTTAATGCCATACTATACTATGTAATTTTATTGACTTTTTTGCCTTACTATACTATGTTGTTTTTATGACTTTTTATGCCCTACTATAATATCTCGTTTTTATGCCTTACTATATGTCATTTTTACGCCTTATTATACTATGTCATTTTAATGACTTTTTATACCTTACTAT
>NW_019185629.1:0-114 GCF_002260705.1 Seriola dumerili
ATAAGGAATAAAAGACTCCGTGCAAGTGTACGGAATTTCGTGCAGTCCAGTCTTCTAGAAATTGGTTGTGGTTGTAGTTTTGGTTGTGTGTGTGTGTGTGTGTGTGTGTGTGTG
>NW_019185630.1:0-321 GCF_002260705.1 Seriola dumerili
AGACTTTGAAAACCTCTGCACTAAACTGTATATCTAAACATCTGGCTGAGTCAAAAAGAGATATTGCTCATAAACAGATCTCATTTGCCCAGAACTACCAGTCTTTGGCAAAAATGAAAATGTTTCTCCAGTGAGTGATTCAAGCATCATTTCAGTCATTAAGATGTACTATCCTTTAAAGTTGTGCAGCAGCTGTACAGTCCTGCTAATGTAAACTATAAACTATAAATTAATGAATAACTTTGGAAAACATCTGATGTACAAAGACACAACAATTAAAATGTTCATTTTTCTGTGAGAAATGGGAAGTTTCAGTAGTGT
>NW_019185631.1:0-122 GCF_002260705.1 Seriola dumerili
GACAGCCAGCATGAGCGACAATGCGACAGCCATCATGGCAGCCAACGACAACGCGACGGCCAACATGGTGGCCAGTGACAACCTGACAGCCAGCATGAGCGACAACGTGACGGCCATCATGG
>NW_019185632.1:0-107 GCF_002260705.1 Seriola dumerili
ATAATTATAATATAATAATAACCATGCTGTGTCTGATTTGTTAAATCAGTGCACCAAAAAAAAAATAGAAAAAAAAAACAATGTGTGGTTTTAGAGGGAGTTACTGT
>NW_019185633.1:0-115 GCF_002260705.1 Seriola dumerili
TGGCAGCATAGTCTAGATTAAGGGATGAATCTTGTTATAATCTTTTTTTTTTCTAATTTTATTTTATTGTCAACACATACATCCATGAACAAACCAAATAAATAATTTAGTCTTT
>NW_019185634.1:0-103 GCF_002260705.1 Seriola dumerili
GGATCTCATCATGAACCTCACAATCGTCCTCAGTGTCATCTTCATGGCTTTGGAACATTATGGTCAATCTCTGGTAATGCACAATGCACACACACACACACAC
>NW_019185635.1:0-124 GCF_002260705.1 Seriola dumerili
TGAAATTCGTTTCAAACTACTATTTTTGATTATTCTTCACAGTTCGTCTGCCCCCGAGAGACTGGGAAATAAATAAATATAAAATATAAAAATTTTTCTAATTTAATGACTATTCGAATATTTG
>NW_019185636.1:0-138 GCF_002260705.1 Seriola dumerili
CAAAGTAACTAAAGCTGACAAATGAATGTAGTTGTGCACAAAACAGAGGCAGAAACAGAGGCACAGGTCCTGGAACCAAGTTTGGTTTTACCTCTGTTGGGAAATCTTTTGTTAGATGGCCAAAATAATATGTGCACT
>NW_019185637.1:0-141 GCF_002260705.1 Seriola dumerili
ACAGTTTATACCGGGGAGAGGGGAGAATCATAAAGCAATATAAAACATGACAGTCACAGTTGTGTCCAAAATATTGATGCAAAAATACCAAAAGTTTGTGATGAGGGCACAGGAACCAATTCCAAGATAAAATCAGACATT
>NW_019185638.1:0-111 GCF_002260705.1 Seriola dumerili
AATACGTCGAAGTCACCGCCAGGAGCCGAGAAACCGCCGCCGTTAAATAACCGAGAGGGGGGGGGGAAAACAAAAAAACAAAACAAGAGAAAACCCATCAGAGCAAGAAGA
>NW_019185639.1:0-124 GCF_002260705.1 Seriola dumerili
TCTCTAACCTGAGCTCCTAAACCATAAACAAGATGAAACAAAAAGGACTGCTACAAGCTGCTCTGTATTTACAGGTTAGTGTTTGCACTTCTAGCTAAAGCAGTTTGTCAGAATCACTAAATAT
>NW_019185640.1:0-141 GCF_002260705.1 Seriola dumerili
TTTCACTCAGTGCAATAATACACTGTTATATATGATATTTATGATTATATATATATTTATGATTATTATAGATTTATTTTCTTTCAGGAGTAAACAATCATCGTACCTGATGAGCACTTCGTTAGCAATCTCCACCAGCTC
>NW_019185641.1:0-254 GCF_002260705.1 Seriola dumerili
GACTGCAGCCACGGGGTCTGCATTATAGGCCACCATGTCATCCATTTTGGTTAGAGAACTGTGTGGTTAGACTCAAAAGGACCATGAAGGAGGGAGAAAACAATATCAGTTGCTCTTGCGTACACCCACTTTGGGATTTGAGGGAATATTTAGACACAAACAAGAAAATTTGACAAGTTGACTGTAAAATTTGAAGTCTGACTGCATGTTTCGCTGTGGGAATTGAAAGAGTAGCTTCTCTAGTTTCATATGAC
>NW_019185642.1:0-121 GCF_002260705.1 Seriola dumerili
TTGATTATTATATTTCTCAGGAGTTTGAAAAATGCAGGGAAAAAAGTCAATTATTTTAGAAATATGTAGAGTATATGTATTGTGAACATATATTCAGTCTGGGTCCCACTGTCTATGTAAA
>NW_019185643.1:0-176 GCF_002260705.1 Seriola dumerili
AATTTAAAACGTCCCCGTCCTAAATGTTTTGTCCAAAGACTTAACTGTATATATTAAATAACTTCTGTGTTTGTTAAACGTACATTATTTATAAATCCATCAGCTCGCTTTTTAATTTTTTTTTTAATTTTTTTTTTTATTTAGTTTTTCCAAGAAAGGTCTGTGTGCTTTTATTC
>NW_019185644.1:0-101 GCF_002260705.1 Seriola dumerili
ATACTAGATGACAGTGAGCATAAATATATATTTAGATACTGCTTTGACATTTGGTGATAATTGTAACAATTCTTCAGTTATTAGGAAACAGTCTGCAAAAG
>NW_019185645.1:0-152 GCF_002260705.1 Seriola dumerili
CAGTGAAAAAGGTCTACTTCGCTAAAAACTCAGGTGTGTAAGGTATTTTAATAAATTACATTCATTTTGGTCAATTCCGCACCTCCCTTTTATGCCAAGTGGCATCCTCTGGAGCTGAAAAATGAAGCCAACACAAATGTGCCAAAAATTCC
>NW_019185646.1:0-141 GCF_002260705.1 Seriola dumerili
TCATAACATGACAACATTAAGAAGAAATAATGGATTTAGTTAGAAGTTACCGCTTTTAAGAATGTACCCATGTTCAGTATATGCACGTCTTTAAATGTTTATATCATCTTTTTCTGAGGAGCATTAAAATGTTGTGCAAAG
>NW_019185647.1:0-120 GCF_002260705.1 Seriola dumerili
ATAATAATTTTAAATATTATTTTAAAAGAATTTACAAAAAATATTTTAAAAAATGATTTAAAAAATGATAAAATTATAATTGCAAAATAAAACTGATAAATTATAATTTTAAAAAAATTT
>NW_019185648.1:0-349 GCF_002260705.1 Seriola dumerili
CTTCTTCTTCCAGGCTGAGGATAAACTTGGTTTCACAGTGCAGGTTCTGGACGAGGTGGCTGTCCTGTTTGATGAGGATCACAGCAATGCATCATGGGGGGAGAAAACAGAGAAGGACTTTCTCGGTGTTGTAACGCAGCAGGCTGACGGCCTTCGCTCCTGTGTAAGTGTCAGGGTGGATTGACTGAAGGAATGAATGGCTCCATGGTGACAGTGTCATGAAGATTTATTTGAATTAATACAAAGCTGTTTTTAAAAGGATTTTTTACCTGTTATTCATTTAGATTGGGAGCCACAGCCACAAGAAGAAGAACAAGAAGGTGCACATGTATTTCAAGAGACTCTCCCG
>NW_019185649.1:0-106 GCF_002260705.1 Seriola dumerili
GTCTTTTTTGAATTCCCATTCCCATTTGTTGGATTCTGTGCATAGCCTCATGTATGCATCAGCCACTAGACTGTTTCTGAAGCTGAAGATGAAGTTTTCATGCTTT
>NW_019185650.1:0-135 GCF_002260705.1 Seriola dumerili
CTCCTCCTCCTCCTCCTGACTCCTGTTCTCCTCCTCCAGAACTCTGCTGTACCAGTCATCCTCTCTCTGTGCCACCTCCTTCACTTCCCAGCTCCCGTCCTCTCTGTGAGCCAGCTCCTGCAGACTCTCCTCCAG
>NW_019185651.1:0-156 GCF_002260705.1 Seriola dumerili
TCTAAATTGTACACTCGGAGTATAATAAGTGATAAGTTTAGTATCAGTAGGTTGTATTTTAGGAAAAGCATTAACAATGGTCCTAGGGATCTCTGTCAGTGAGCCACCCTGCATCGTACGTGGGCTCTGGAACTGATGCGTCTCCATGTAAACCAG
>NW_019185652.1:0-102 GCF_002260705.1 Seriola dumerili
AAGCACATCAGTAACATTCATATATTAAATGTGGATTTTAATGTTCTGATCCTCATGAAAAAAAAACTTTTCTATCATATTGTTTTGTGATGTAATAAAACA
>NW_019185653.1:0-427 GCF_002260705.1 Seriola dumerili
GAAGCTCTTTAACAACTGTATGTAACAAACAATAATGATATAATATAATACGATCAGAGAGTTGATTCGTATTTAAAGAGAGATAAACACCGACCACCTAAAAACAAATACTTCGCTGCTGTTTTCCTGAGTCTTAAGTGCGTATCTTCCCTCCTGATGAACGCAACTTACTTTCGGTTTCGTCTCCAGCCCCATGTAAAGTTAGCGAAGCTAGCGAAACATCCACACTTCCGCCACGGATTCTTCACAATAAAAGCGCCAACTCCACATATATTAACTATGACCCATTAATTCTGATGGATTAATGGTTGATGTGTATCACATGACTGAACATACACGGTACTCCTGAGCAGCACTTTATCTTCACACTAACATTAATTTCAAGATTTACTTCATCTGTACTTTTAAACTGCACTAATATTTGAAC
>NW_019185654.1:0-142 GCF_002260705.1 Seriola dumerili
GGAGACAAGACAAGTTAACAGACTCGCTACGATACTTACTCTTTACACTCATTTATCAAAGGTAAGACACTTTGTTTGTGATAAATATGAAAATACAGGATGAATTTACAGTCTGACCAGATTTCTGTTCAAACAGTTTGCT
>NW_019185655.1:0-184 GCF_002260705.1 Seriola dumerili
AAAGGGAAAAGAGCTTGAAGAAGAAAGGCTTAAGACCTTATTGCGTTGATTCAAAATTATCTATGAGAAGTAGAAGTATCATGCAAGAGTAGGCAAGGAAATATTGTCTGACACAGTCTCAGAAGATGACTTGAAGGAGCTCATTGAAGGCATTAAAGCTGCATGTTCTGAAGTTAAAACTATC
>NW_019185656.1:0-114 GCF_002260705.1 Seriola dumerili
GCCACGCCGCATTGCTGCAGTAATTCAGGCAAAAGGAGCTCCGACTAAGTATTGAGTGCTGTACATGCTCATACATCATGTTCATACTTTTCAGTTGGCCAACATTTCTAAAAA
>NW_019185657.1:0-124 GCF_002260705.1 Seriola dumerili
CCGATGTCTGTGGGTTGTTGCTTAGATGACTGATATAAGATCTGCGGTGAACTCAGCTCAAGGCGTTTTCACATGTCATCTTACGACACAGTAAAATACATCAGTAAATACCCAGTTGTGATTC
>NW_019185658.1:0-281 GCF_002260705.1 Seriola dumerili
ACCAACACGACAATACACTCATCAGAAGAACTCATGGCTCATTCACAAAGACAAAATATATTATTGTATTTATATATGTTATATTATTGTTTTTATGTAGTCTTTTTTGTTAGTGCTATGCTGAATAATAAATAGGAAACCAAAATCAAAAACTGCCACGATAAAGCTTCCTGTATTCCTCATTGTGCATTTCAAGATCTGGAATAAAAAAATCCTTTCCTTGTCTGTCATAGTCCACGGTATTCATTTGTAAAAAGCAAATGTTTATCACTTTTACCATC
>NW_019185659.1:0-117 GCF_002260705.1 Seriola dumerili
CAATTTGTGGAATTTTAACAAAATTTTTCGTCGCAGCAAACGGGTCTCGGAGATGTTTAACGAGGCATCCCTTCCGATAGGAGCGACTTAGAAGCCTGGGGTTGACATATGTTACTC
>NW_019185660.1:0-142 GCF_002260705.1 Seriola dumerili
AGGCACAGCAATGGAGTCAGGTGAGGAAGCAGGTAATCAGTGGGGAGGCTAGTGAAACTAGACCGAAACTGATTAAAAAATGTGATGAGTTATGGACGGAGGTCCAGGAAAGGTTGAAAGAGGATAAGACTGGAGGAGGCCT
>NW_019185661.1:0-118 GCF_002260705.1 Seriola dumerili
CAGATAACAAAAAAAAAAAATGGAATTCATTTTCTTTCTTTGGGGGAGGTTGTGTTGAGAGAGAGAGGGGGGGGGGGGGGTAATTATGTTGCTGCATGAATTGATCACTTAGCAATAA
>NW_019185662.1:0-6113 GCF_002260705.1 Seriola dumerili
ATACAACCAGTTTCCTGGAGAACCCATATCTCCTTTTTATGGTCCTTCGAGCCGGATAGAGCATCAATCAAGGTATGGAACCAACAAACTTGGATGCACAGACTGAACCTGCACCCCAACGTGTTTCACAGAGGGAAAGACACCCTCCATCATACCTGAGCGACTATGTGGTTGCAACTCTCCCTCCAGAGGGACAAAACCAAGCCACACAGCCAGCTCCCTCCACCAGACATTCAAGCAGTGAGCGAACACGTTCTTCCCGGACCTCCAATTCAAGACTCACAAGGTACTCACGTGCATCTCGAAGAACATTCCCATCTCTCTCAGACCTTGAGACAGCCCAGCTTGAAGAGCGAGTAAAGCAGATAGAGCTTGAGGAGTTGCAGCAGCAGGTGGAAGAGGACCAACTCGTCCAAGCAGAGTATCAGCGACTTCAAGCTCAAGCCAGAGAGGCCCAAAGGCTACAGGAGGAAGTTCTTAGAACCCGAGAATCATTAACAAAGCAACTTGAACAACGGCGACAAATAAAGAAGAGAGCTAACGATCTGGAAATAGCTAAGACGGTTACATCTCTTCTTAAAGAGAAAGCACAAGAACCAGATGGTGCAAGAGCCTCTCCTGCCCATTCAACTCATTCACTAGTGACGGCGGCTCTGCCTCCAGAGGTTCAAGTGGCTCAGCCTCCGGCGCCACCCGTGGCTCTGCCTTCGCCACACGTGACTCCGCCGCCAGAGGGTGCTGTAGCTCCGCCTCCGCTTCAGGTGGCTCCACCTCCAGTGCAACACGTAGCTACGCCTCCGCTTCAGGTGGCCCCGCCTCTTCTCCCAGCGCAACGCGTGGCTCCGCCTCCCGTTCGAGACACAGCTCTGCCTCCTGCTACTCAACGTGTAGCTCCACCTCCAATAATGCTGGCTTCATCTCCCTTGCTGCAACTAGCTCATCCTCCTGCAACCCTACCTATTAGCTCGGTGGCAGCAAACTACCATCAGCCGAATGCCTTCAATCCCCCTGTACAAACACTGTCATACGCCACTCCAGCTTTGACTCAACCCAGTCCACAAGTGCCCAATGTTTCCCCAATCCTCGCCTCGTCCTATGGCATCCCGAAACCGATGATCCCCATATTCGAGAGTGGTAAAGAAAGTGACTTTGCCCTACTGAAGATGGCCCTTGACAACTTGTTAAATAGCCATCAGCACCTCAATGAGCAGTACAAGTATCAGGTGCTCCTGGGACACTTGAAACTTCATAGTGCACTCCAACTCGCTAAAGCATACATGCATGACCTTAAGCCGTACACCATGGCTATGCAAGCTTTACAGGAAAAGTATGGTCAACCCCGCCAGCTTGTCTAAAGTGAATTAGGCGCAATCTTGAACGCCCCAGCCATCAGGTTTGGAGACTCTGAAGCCTTTGATGAGTTCGCCTTGTCGATCCAGTCACTAGTAGGCATGCTTAGGACTCTGGAGGGACAGAACGGCTACGAGCTAAGATGTGGATCCCACGTTGACCGACTGCTGAGTAAGATGCCGCCAAGTTATCGCGACGGATTCGTAGAATATTGTCTGAACCAAGGCATTCTTCGGACAGGAACTGACCAAACCTATACTTTACCAGATCTGAGCTCCTGGCTACAGATGAAATCTCAGGCCAAGCGCATCGCAGGTAGAGCAGCTTCACTCTACCACTATGAGGCTCCAAAGCCAACCAAAGGGGACCAACGTCCTCTCAGTAGACCAAAGGAGAAACCCACAGCATTCTTCCTGACTGCTAGTGATCAGCGAGGCTCCAAAGGACGGCTTGCCCAGCCTAGGCCTTCATCCAAACCTCAACCATACTGCCCACACTGCAACAACAAAGAACATTTCTTAAACGGTTGCCTCAAGTTCAAGGCATTGACCACAGCACAGATGGTGGATTGGTTAACGGACGGGCAACGGTGCTGGAGGTGTGGACGACCTCACAAGCCTGACGTTTGTACCCTCAAGCGACCTTGCAATGTCTGCAAGGAGCAGCATCTGACAATACTACATGATGCAGTCCAGCAAACACAGAAGAGTGTGCTGATGGTGACTGCTCCCACGACAAAGGTGTACTTAGATAGACCAAACAGATCCCCCAAGGTGATGCTGAAAATAGTGAAAGTCCTACTCCACAATGGGAACCGAGTCTTAGAGACTTATGCAGTTCTGGACGATGGCTCTGAGCGAAGCATCATCCTGCCATCAGCTGTCCAACATTTGAACCTTACTTCACATCCTGAAACGCTTACCATCAGGACTGTTCACCAGGACGTAGTGCAGCTGCACGGCGCTTCAGTGACTTTTCATGTATCTTCCCCCATCAAACCTGCTGAGAAGCATCACATACGTCAAGCATTCACATCTGACAATCTAGGTTTGTCAGAACACTCTTATCCAGTGTCAATCCTCCAACGGAGGTATAAACACCTCCGCAACTTACCTCTGCCTCCCGTCGACCATGTCCAACCTCTGTTGCTCATCGGATCTGACATGCCTCATCTTCTTGCACCTATAGAGCCGGTGCACTTGGGCCCACCAGGAGGACCCATTGCAGTCCACACCAAACTTGGTTGGTCGCTCCAAGGTCCCACCAGCACAGAGCACATAGCTTCATCCGAACAGCAATGCTTGTTCACCGCAACGGTCACGCCTACCTGTGAGCTCCTAAAGAACGTAGAGCGGCTATGGCAGATCGACACTCTCCCCTTTATGAGTGAGAAGCAAGCAACTCGGTCAAAGCAAGACCAGCAAGCCCTGAACCTTCTTCAGACGTCCACCACCAGGGTCACTGTTGGTGGGATACAAAGATATGCTACGCCATTGCTTCGTCGAGCCAACTCTCCAAACCTTCAGGCTCCTATGGAAGCAGTGTTACCTAGCCTCCGAAGTACAGAGCGGAGACTTGCCAAAGACCCAGAACTAGCCAAGGTATACTGCCAGGAAATCCAGAAGCTCGAGAAGATGGGCTATGTAGCAGTTGTGCCACCAGAGGCAGCTATGTCAACCCCCGAATCCTGGTTCATCCCTCACCATATGGTGCGGCATAACAACAAGAACAGAATAGTCTTTAACTGTTCTTTCCAGTACGATAGGAAGTCCCTCAACAACCTTCTCCTGCCCGGACCTACTTTAGGCCCATCGTTGCTCGGAGTCCTCATTCGGTTCCGGCAGTATCCAGTGGCAGTGAGTGGAGACATAAAGGGTATGTTTCACCAGATACGCTTGTTGCCAACCGACAAACCAGTTCTGCGTTTCATCTGGCGGGGGATGCAGAGGACGGAGGAGCCAAAGATCTATGAATGGCAAGTCCTACCGTTTGGCACTACTTGCAGTCCTTGTTGTGCCATCTACGCCCTGCAGCGGCACGTACAGGAAACCAACAGCGACCTCGCGGACTGTGTCGAGCAGTCATTCTACGTGGATAACTGTCTCCGCAGTACACACTCAAAAGAGGAAGCTAAGGACCTGGTAGACAGGCTGTGCCAGCTACTCCACTCCGGCGGTTTTGAGATACGCCAGTGGGCTAGCAACGTTCCAGCTGTCATTGAGCATCTCCCACCTGATGTACGGTCTGAGAGCAGTGAGCTATGGCTCTCCCAATCCAGTACAGACCTACAGGAGCCAACTCTTGGATTGCGATGGGACTGCCTCCGCGACTCACTGAAGTACAAACACAGACCAGCTGAGAGAACAGAACCCACGTTAAGGACTGTTTACAAGGTACTTGCATGTCAGTACGACCCGTTAGGGTACATTGTTCCATTTACAACAAGAGCCAAGATTCTCGTCCAGGACCTTTGGAAGGAAAGAATCGGTTGGGACGACCCAATTCAACCACAGAGCCTGCGAGACAGATGGTTAACATGGGAACAGGAAATTCCCGACCTGACTCAGATGGAAATCCCAAGATGCTATGCACCAGCCTCCGCAGACTCTCCTACATCTATCCGAGATCTCCATATTTTCTGCGACGCTTCTGAGAGAGCATACGGGTCTGTTGCTTACTTGCGAACAGAGGATGATCAAAAGGAAATTCATGTTGCTTTCATCCTAGCCAGATCCCGTGTGGCACCAAAGAAGCAACTATCCATCCCTCGGTTGGAGCTGAGTGCTGCGCTCACTGGTGCTCAACTAGCTCGTGTTATCCAAACGGAGCTCACCTTACCTATCAGGAAGGTCACACTCTGGTCGGACTCCACAACAGTCCTCCACTGGATTCAGTCAGAATCTTGTAGTTACAAGGTTTTTGTGGGCACTCGTGTGGCCGAGATCCAGAACCTTACTGATGTGAGCAACTGGAGGTACGTGGATAGTGCCAATAACCCCGCTGACGACATCACGCGCGGCAAGACCTTAAAGGAATTGTCCCGACCACATCGTTGGCACCAAGGCCCTGACTTCCTTCGATGTTCTGAGGATCATTGGCCTATCAGTCCATCAGTCTATCCAGAGCCAGAGGATAGTGAACTGAAGAAATCCTCTTTCTGCGCACATGTGACTGTTGACCCCTCTCTTCAGCTTTCTGATGTCAGCTTGTTCTCTACATGGAAGGACCTCATGCAAGCAACAGTGCGATCCCTACACGGGGCGGCTGATCCAGGCTCCGGTTCATCCGTTGAGGCAGCTGATTACATCAAAGCGGAGAATCTCCATCTAAAGCAAGCCCAGTCTATGTCATTCCCAGAGGAGGTTAAGGCTCTCATGTCAGACCGGCCCCTACCATCCCATAGCCGGCTGGGCTCACTATCTCCTGAGTATGATAAGGAGACAGGACTCCTTAGAGTCGGTGGAAGACTCCGAAGAGCTGAACAGCTAGAGACAGACGCAATCCACCCGGTCTTACTAGACCCAAAGCATCCTCTGACTAAGCTCATCATCCAGGACTTCGACGAAACGCTCCTGCACCCTGGACCAGAGAGAGTCCTGGCTGAACTGCGTCGCCGCTTTTGGATTCTGCGTGGTAGGGAAGTGGTCAAGAGGTACCAAAACAACTGTATGCATTGTCAGTCATGGCGAGCCAATCCTTCAGTCCCTAAGATGGCGGATTTGCCACCAGCTCGTCTACGGCTGTATAAGCCACCCTTTTATTCGACTGGCGTCGACTGCTTCGGACCATTCACGGTGAAGATTGGACGACGAACCGAGAAACTCTGGGGCATAGTCTTCAAGTGCATGACAACCCGGTGCGTGCATTTGGACCTCCTTGACAGCCTCAATGTTGAAGCTTTCTTGATGTCATTGCGTCGTTTCATAGCCAGAAGAGGCAAACCCTTTGAGCTCCTGTCCGACAATGGGACAAACTTTGTTGGTGGAGCTAGAGAGCTACGTGAAGCCTTTGAAGCGATGACTCCTTCTCTAAAGGAACAGCTGGCAGAACAGCAGATCACCTTCTGCTTCAATCCTCCCAGTGCTCCCCACTTTGGTGGAGCATGGGAGAGAGAGGTAAGGTCTGTGAAGACTGCCCTCAAGGTTGTTCTTAAAGACCAGACTGTATCTGAAACTGTGCTCCAGACAGTGCTAGTGGAAGTGGAAGGCATCTTGAATGCTAAGCCTCTTGGTTATGTTTCATCAGACATAGCAGATCCGGATCCCATCACACCTAGCATCCTGCTGATGGGACGCTACGATGCCTCACTCCCTCAAGCAGTTTATGACCTAAGCAACACCCTTGGAAATCGCAGATGGAGACATAGTCAAGTCCTTGTTGACCACTTCTGGTCCAAGTTCATTAGTCACTACTTGCCTACTTTGCAGAAGCGACAGAAGTGGCAGAAGGATGGGAAATGCCTCATGCCAAACCAAGTGGTGCTCATTGTGGATCCCCAACTCCCAAGAGCTTCATGGCCCGTCGGTAAGGTAACGGATACTTATCCTGGAGCTGATGGGCGTATTCGGACCGCTGCTGTGAAGGTCAAGGATCGGACATACATTCGACCAGTAGCTCGCTTGGTCCAACTCCCCAAGCTAGAAGATGAGGAAACCAAGGACTTACTTACCTGAGTGACCTTTCTACCTTGGATTCGACTGTCAATGTTGACAGTCGGGGGCGGCTGTGTTCGAAAGCCCACATTGTTCAAGTGAGATTTATGT
>NW_019185663.1:0-149 GCF_002260705.1 Seriola dumerili
TGACAGCCAAACCTTTTGACCCACCTCATAGTTTGGGGCTGGGATCCGGTGGCGGTCCGCCAGCCTCTTGTTCCGCTCGCCTGTCCTCCCCAGAGCTGCTCGGGTTTCTCGCCACACACGTTTCACTCTCCGAAACTGGGCTTGGACTG
>NW_019185664.1:0-148 GCF_002260705.1 Seriola dumerili
CAAACCGCCACTTAAACTCTCAACGACATATAATTTTTCGGACATCACAAGTATAGTAAAGTGTGTTAACACGAGGCCACAGATTCACAAATCCCTTAACCTTACCCTCGCCTTCACAGATAAATGCCTAACGCCGACTTAATTCAAA
>NW_019185665.1:0-141 GCF_002260705.1 Seriola dumerili
TGGAGCCCAGCATACGCTCACCCACCTGTCACTCAAAGTGACACGCCTTCAGTTATGCAACTGAATTATAACTTTAACTGTTAATGAAATTTAAACGAGTGAGTTATCGGTCCTGTCCCAAACGAACTCTGGAGGTTCCTG
>NW_019185666.1:0-107 GCF_002260705.1 Seriola dumerili
GAGGGAGAAGGCGTAGGTGTAATTTTAAGACTTTTTTAATTTGGTAATTGAAATTTTTGATGGGGGGGAAAAAAACAAAAAAAAAACATATCATACGCAAACTATCA
>NW_019185667.1:0-118 GCF_002260705.1 Seriola dumerili
TTATGCCATACTATGTTATGATGTTTTTGACATCTTTAACCCTTACTATACTTTGTTGTTTTATCCCTTAACATACTAAGACTTTTTAATTAACTTTTATGCCTTAATACACTATCAT
>NW_019185668.1:0-119 GCF_002260705.1 Seriola dumerili
CAAACTCTCTTATTATGTAAGGAAATATAAGAATTCAGATAAGTGTCTGTGCACTCTGTGTACACACGAAAAACAAAGCGTGTCTGAGCATTGGTGGTTCAGTGGTAGAATTCTCGCCT
>NW_019185669.1:0-139 GCF_002260705.1 Seriola dumerili
GAAATAAAATGTAATGTTCTGAATCTGAATTAATCTTGCTCAGCAGCCTCTAAAGACACACACAAAATGCCACGCAATGTGGGAAACCTCTGATGGAAACCCTCCACAGTCCATTCCTTCATCAAATGACATGTATCAT
>NW_019185670.1:0-430 GCF_002260705.1 Seriola dumerili
CAACCGTAAACTAGTCGCCAGGTGGACTCACTGGCCTGTTCACACCTGGCATTAACATCCGTCTCGGTGATCCCATCACCAGGGTAAATAATTGCACTGCCCACAGCTCTGTAATGAAATAAGGTTTTAAATATTTGAAACAGTGAAATATTTTTGGTTCATTATGAAACTGGCAGGACTAATCAGACTGGTTAGTTAGTAGCTGGTCCTTCAGTGTGGCCCAGGATGCACTTGCTTTCACACTGCGAAAACAGTGTGAAGCCGACCACTTCCTAATATGGTCTGAATGATGGGCTCTCAAATGCATTCACACCTGTACTAAGAGCTGTCCTGTGATGGATGTTAATACCAGGTCTGACTTCACTGAAATGCTCTGTTTTTCACTTTATCTATCAGGAGCCTAATCTCTGTAACTGCTCCGCCTATAAAA
>NW_019185671.1:0-101 GCF_002260705.1 Seriola dumerili
TGATGGTGCTTTATTTTGGCAGTTAGCACAGGTAACACACAGCTGCACAGAAATAATCCGAAGCATGTACCAAAGCTGTGAATTCAGATCATCACACCATC
>NW_019185672.1:0-100 GCF_002260705.1 Seriola dumerili
GATATTAACCATTTGTGTGAAGGAGTAATGACTACAGAGTGTTTTATGACGTCAACGTCATCTTGACCTTTGACCTTTGACCACCAAAGTCTACTCAGTT
>NW_019185673.1:0-124 GCF_002260705.1 Seriola dumerili
AAAAAAAACAAAATCAAATAAACTCTCTGACACTTCAAAACATTGAAACATTTCTTCTGAATGTCATTCCCTTGATGATAGGTTTCACAAAAAGAAAGGGCAAAATATCACTGTAAATTGTTGT
>NW_019185674.1:0-103 GCF_002260705.1 Seriola dumerili
TTTTCTTCTTCATGGTCAAAAAGCAGATGATTAGAATTTAAAAATTGTTTGATTTTCTTTTTCTTTTTCATACAACAAGAAATAAAATCACTAGAAAACAGAA
>NW_019185675.1:0-148 GCF_002260705.1 Seriola dumerili
TTGAGGTTGCCTGCTTCTGCCTAGCCTTAGAATCTGACTCGCTCTTCTGAAGGTTAAAACATTCCAGGGAAAGGAATACTCGGGAATGCATGCTAAAAATATGGCCAAGGAACTAGTCCAGCCATTGGAATAGGAAAGACCAGGTATA
>NW_019185676.1:0-108 GCF_002260705.1 Seriola dumerili
TGTTTCTATTCTCCACAACCGATTGACGAAGTTATCAACACTGTTATTGCTGTAACCATGACGACAAAGACCGTCTAATCTTAAGGAAGCGCTTATTTTAACCCGAAC
>NW_019185677.1:0-128 GCF_002260705.1 Seriola dumerili
AATAGGGGCCCTGTCACTGCATGTACAAATACAATTTTAACTACAAAATACCTAATACCTTAAACAAAACACCTATCCAATCAGTCCAAACATGAATTAAAGAGGCAAGATACACAATCAGCAATAAA
>NW_019185678.1:0-113 GCF_002260705.1 Seriola dumerili
GTCTATTACTGTCAAACATGGGACAGCTCTGCTAAGGAGGAGGTATCACAGTGATTTACACTGTGACAAAAACATCTCACTGAACACTTCTGCTTTTTGAGACTCACATATCG
>NW_019185679.1:0-257 GCF_002260705.1 Seriola dumerili
AGACAGACAGAAAAAAAGTTAGAATCCCTGATTTCTAGAAGGTTTTCCTCAACTTTCTGCTTCTTCTGCAGATGTAGTTGAGAAAAATAAAGTCAACTAGAGAGCACCTTGTGATAGGATCACACCAGCTGCGATGTTCCACCCCATGAGTCCAAACCAGTACTCATGAGTCGGACCACACTCATCCTCCAATCCAGCCTTTATTTTGATCTCAACTTCACACCTGTAAAGTTTTGTGACTGTATCTTGCAGGTTGT
>NW_019185680.1:0-162 GCF_002260705.1 Seriola dumerili
TGTGTGTGCTTGTACCTTGTGCAAGTCTTAGTGCTCTAGTGACTCTAAGGATGCTGGGATTGATAGGAACTGTGTTCATCATTTTCATCCTGAGAATGATGCTGATGATAGAGACGAAGACCACAATGATGTCCAACAGATTCCACCTACACACACACACAC
>NW_019185681.1:0-102 GCF_002260705.1 Seriola dumerili
CCAGACTCAGGATGAACATATTTAAAGAAAGAGGGGTGGTTTTATTCTGAAGGAATAAAAGAAACAACAAACTTGTTGGCTGGTCTTCAGTTTCTTCACTGA
>NW_019185682.1:0-2222 GCF_002260705.1 Seriola dumerili
CTCTCAGGTATGTAGAGGCCTGCTGCAGACACACACACTTTCTGATTGAGGAGGAAGAGCTGGAACAGTTTCTGTGTCACAGCTGATGACAGATCTCTACAGAAGAACTTTGACTTCAACAACAACAACAGAGGAGTTTTCTCCTGATGACTTCAGTGTCTCATTATGACTCACTGTGTCATATTTAGAGATCTGTCTGACAACAGCTGTGAATCCAGCTGTTGTCAGCTGTGTTCTGTGACCTGAGTCTCTACAGATGTTTTGATCAGACTTTATTTCAGGCTGTATCAGGAAACATTTCAGCTGCAGCTGCTTTAACTGCTCCTGAAGCAACAGAGTGTTTTCACCAGAACAGTCCAAAGACTGTAGAGACCTGTTCAGTGTTGACACACCAACAATAATAAAACCATCCACACTGATCAGAGACATTCATGTCCCTGTGTCTCCAACCGAGGAGGAAATCAGAGACAATTTAATCGGGTAACATCATCATGTCTCTGTCTTCTCAAACACTGATGATCAGCAATCAATGAGGTCAATGTACATCCATACACACAAGCCTCCATCTGAACACAATAATCAAACAGTCTGTGTATGAGCCATGTAATGTCCATGTGTGCATGCTGACAGAGAACGTGCTGGTCTGACCCCCCTCCTCCTTTCAGGGCGGAGCCTGGTGGAGTCCGATGGTTGACACCAGGTCTGAGGAAGTGTAAGTGTGTTTTTAATGTGATTCATGAAAACAAAGCCGCACATTCAACCATCTTCAAACTGTCAATAACTGGTCAGATGATCAATAACTGCAGCTGTGTCTTGTTCTCTCCATCAGATTCCTGTGAACTCACAATCGACACAAACACAGTGAACAGACAGATCAAACTGTCTGACAACAACAGGAAGGTGACATGTGTGGAGGAGGATCAGTCATATCCTGATCATCCAGACAGATTTGACCAGTGTCCTCAGCTGCTGTGTTCAACTGGTCTGACTGGCCGCTGTTACTGGGAAGTCGAGTGCAAAGGAGGGGTTGATATATCAGTGAGTTACAAAGGAATCAGAAGGAAAGGAAACAGTACAGACTGTGTGTTTGGAGAGAACGATCAGTCCTGGAGACTGTTCTGCTCTGATGATGATTACTCTGTCTTTCACAATGACAGAGGAACATGCATCTCCTCCTCCTCTGTCTCTAACAGAGTAGCAGTGTATTTGGACTGTCCTGCTGGCTCTCTGTCCTTCTACAGAGTCTCCTCTAACAAACTGATCCACCTCCACACCTTCAACACCACCTTCACTGAACCTCTGTATCCTGGGTTTGGAGTCTGGTTCAGGTCACCTGGTTCCTCAGTGTCTCTGTGTTGAATGTAGCAGAGAGAGAAACGTTTTCACTGTTGAACACTACTATGTCTGGCACAACAACAAACAAAAATCCATCTCCTATTCCTCATCCTCCTCCTCCTCCTCCTCTGTCTCTAACAGAGTAGCGGTGTATGTGGACTGTCCTGCTGGCTCTCTGTCCTTCTACAGAGTTTCCTCTAACAAACTGATCCACCTCCACACCTTCAACACCACCTTCACTGAACCTCTGTATCCTGGGTTTGGAGTCTGGTCCTGGTGCTGGATCCACTCCTCAGTGTCTCTGTGTTGAATGTAGCAGAGAGAGAAACGTTCTCACTGTTGAACAGATAGTTCAGTCTCTACATGTCTGTCTCTTTCACTCACACACAAGTTTCAGATTCATCTATTAATCAATCAGTAACGTTTTTGATGAATAAAGGATTTGGCAATCCTATGAAGCTTTTATTATTCATTCAGCTGGTTAACCATGTATTATGTTATTGTGCCCCCTTGTGTGTACAATTAATTCTACTTTACTTCTAGATTGTCCTTACATCTCTGTCTGTATCAATTTATGTCAATTATGAACTATGGACCTGAAGGTGTTCTTGTTTTATGTTCAGCATAAATTGAAACTTAATAAAAACAATTCACACAAAAAAGAGTGTTTTGTGACTTTTCTGAAGACAAAAGACCCAAAACACCCAAACGGATTTGTTTGACCAACAGTCTAAAATCCAAAGATTCTCATTAAAAATAACTAAATTAATAAATTATATTAATCAAAAAACTATTCGATTATAAAAAAAAATCGTTGCTGGTTCATTTTCTCTCAATCTTCTAACTGGTAAATTGACTAATTGCTGCATATTTAGTTCTAACAATTA
>NW_019185683.1:0-120 GCF_002260705.1 Seriola dumerili
ATCTCAAAGGTTTATGGTTCCAATTCACAAATGTACAGAGACAAAAAGATAACACAGACACATAAAGTCCCTCTATTAAGCATTTATAAGCAGTATATTAACACTTACTAAATGCATCAT
>NW_019185684.1:0-197 GCF_002260705.1 Seriola dumerili
TCAGGAACAAACCTGTCACAGAGGGAAAAATCTTTTCTTTGCATCATCACAACAAGTCACTGTCAGAGTTCAACTGTTTTATTATCAAACTAACTGCTCCAAAGGCCAGAGGCACATCAGGCCATTATGTAAGACTTTCATAAATTAAAGCTGGAATTTAGAGGGTTTTTCACACCTGAATATTAAACATGGAGCAC
>NW_019185685.1:0-366 GCF_002260705.1 Seriola dumerili
AAAAAGAAACCAACAAGCCTCACCCGCCACTGCAATGCCAATGGCTCCGACCTCTGCCCTTTCTTCAAACACAGACCAAAGTAAGGACCTGCAAAGCAGCCAAAGTGGAGGAAAACACCAAATCCAAGTCCAGAGACCACCTGCTGGTTCTGCAGTGAAGAAAACCCTTGACATCAGTAAGTTCAGCAGTTTAACCAAGCTGACGAGAGTCATTGCCTGGGTGTGGAGAGCTGCCACAAGGTGGGAAGAAGTGCTGGCCAGAACCTCAGCCTCAAGTAAGCCAAAGAAAGAGAAAATTCTTTCAGCTCTTGAGATCAAGTCCAAGGTCAAAGAAGCTACACTTACCGTCAGGGAGTGTGAAGATGC
>NW_019185686.1:0-128 GCF_002260705.1 Seriola dumerili
ACAAAGATCAACTACAACTCACAACCAATGTATTGAATAACTGAAGCTGAAAAATTAATAGAACCATCCAACTAAAATAATGATTACATTAACAATGATAATGACAAAACAATGATAATGTGGGGGAT
>NW_019185687.1:0-124 GCF_002260705.1 Seriola dumerili
GAGTGAGTGAGTGAGGGTCAGCTGTCACATCAAGTCTTATAGGAGGAATCAGAGTGTGGGAAGATGTGCAAGGGAAAATAGAACTGATATGGAAAATTACTTCTACTCATCTCTCTCCAATCAT
>NW_019185688.1:0-101 GCF_002260705.1 Seriola dumerili
CTGGATGGAGATCATTTCTGACACTGAACTAAAACACTCATCTGGACGCAGATCGTTTTAGTTTCAAAAAGGCCGTTTTAGAATGTGTGGTATCTTGAGGT
>NW_019185689.1:0-198 GCF_002260705.1 Seriola dumerili
TCATTAACCAAGAAGGATTTGTTAGCCAATGATCTGACAACAAAAGGAGGAGCTGGAAAGCGTTGGTGGAGAGAGGGATGTCTGGAATGCCCTGCTTAGCCTTCTGCCACAGCGACCAGAACCCGGATAAGAAAATGGATTCTGGTTGAGTCTCAGCACTCTCTTTAACCCTGTTTTCAGCAGCAGCAGCAGCAGCAG
>NW_019185690.1:0-9906 GCF_002260705.1 Seriola dumerili
CTGAAGAAGGTCAAGTATGATGGAGGATCAGAGACAGATTCACACTGGAGTAAAAAGAGNTATCTAAAGTCTTCAGGGACAAATCTAAACCCAAACATTTCTACCAGAGAGCTGTGGACGAGGCCTTACAGAGTCCAAATGGACACCTGGACTTATTCCTCCGCTTCCTCCTGGGTCTTTCACTGCAGACCAATCAGACTCTCCTGCGAGGTCTGATGTCAAAGACAGGAAGTAGCTCAAAGACCAATCAGGAAACAGTCCAGTACATCAAGGAGAAGATAGAAGAGTCTCCCTCTGCAGAGAAAAGCATCAACCTGTTCCACTGTCTGAATGAACTGAATGATCGTTCTCTAGTGGAGCAGATCCAACAGTCCCTGAGATCAGGACGTCTCTCCACAGATAAACTGTCTCCTGCTCAATGGTCAGCTCTGGTCTTCATCTTACTGTCCTCAGAAGAAGATCTGGACGTGTTTGACCTGAAGAAATACTCTGCTTCAGAGGAGGCTCTTCTGAAGCTGCTGCCAGTGGTCAAAGCCTCCAACAAAGCTCTGCATGTGCACATTTATACATCTACATTAACTATGTTTTGTCAAGAAAGAAAACACATTTTTTAAATTGATTTCTTTTGTTTTGCTGATTCCTCTTCAGACTGAGTGGCTGTAACCTCTCAGGGAGAAGCTGTGAAGCTCTTTCCTCAGTCCTAAGCTCCCAGTCCTCTAGTCTGAGCAACTTGGACCTGAGTAACAACAACCTGCAGGATTCTGTAGTGAAGCTGCTGTTTGCTGGACTGGAGAGTCCACACTGTAAACTGGGGGGTCTCAGGTTAGTGTCTAACTGTTGAGTATTTACATATATTCTTAAAATACTGAGTATGTTAATAGTTCTTTCTGAAATTCTTCCTCAGACTGAATGGCTGTAACCTCTCAGGGAGAAGCTGTGAAGCTCTTTCCTCAGTCCTCAGTTCCCAGTCCTCTAGTTTGAGAGACCTCGACCTGAGTAACAATAGCCTGAAGGATTCAGGAGTGAATCTGCTGTCTGCTGGAATGGAGCGACAACACTGCAGACTGGAATGTCTCAGGTTAGTGTTTATCTGTTGTTTATTTAACTACTTATTTAAAATATTGAGGATGTTAATAGTTTTTTCTGAATTCCTCTTTAGACTGAGTGGCTGTAAACTCTCAGAGAGAAGTTGTGAAGCTCTGTCCTCAGTCCTCAGCTCCCAGTCCTCTAGTCTGAAAGACCTGGACTTGAGTAACAACAACCTGCAGGATTCAGGAGTGAAGCTGCTGTCAGCTGGATTGGAGAGTCCACACTGTAAACTGGAAGGTCTCAGGTAAGGATTCATCTTTTTTGTAATCAGTCAAGTTAAAGACTTTTCATTCATTTTTATGATCTTGTATTAAATGTAGTAATATTGCACTGAGGAGGTTTGCTGACTCAGGTGATTGTCACCAGTTTAGTGTTTTTGTGCAGAACACTGATTGAGAAAACTAGTAGTTAAAACTAGTTGTTCTAGTAGGATATAGTGTAGCCTGAATGCGCACTTACATTCAGTAGTTCCTTCATATAACATTGTTATCTTCATATAACATGTTTTCTTTAGGCAGGAGTTAAAGTGATGAAGATTTTACTTTCACTTTTCTAACTGCCTCAGATATTGAGAATAGTTTGTTTATCATCAGGGAGAGAAAAACAAAAAATACTCACTCTATAGTAACAGACATATATTATTCATACACTCACACACTTTGAATATTTGGAAATTATCTTGTGTTTCTACAGCATTGTGATCTTATTCTTTACATTTCACCTAGTTGATTATGATTTTTTGTGTTTCTACGACCAAATTTTCTCATGTGTTTCACCTCTTCATCTCATTTTATATTCAGTATTTCAGTCATAGTTCTGATGATGCTGCTTATAATCAACATCTCCACCTATTTCATTTAAACGCTATCAGTGCTGAATTGAAGAACCAGAATTAACTGATCCAGTTAATAACCAGCTTGAGGTTACTAGTTAATCAGGGTCACCAGTATTGGACTCAGTGAAGCAGGTAAAACCCTGAGACAGCCAAACTAAGTTGAATTAGGTTTGTGGTATGGGCCCCAGCACAGAAGTTCAATAAAAAAACACCTAGATAAGATCAGGCAGGAAAAACTCTGGGAAGGCGGGAAACTCAGACCACAGTCAGAGTCTTCCTCTCAGCAACACTTAGTCACATCAACCTTCTCCCTGTACACCTGTGTGAAGATGACTGGATGTTTCTGACCACAAACCAATGATTGTGAAGAATACTAAAAATGGCTGATACAATCAACCAATACAATACACACATTCAGTGCTGAGTGTAAGCCAACACAATGCTTCATTAGTGTCAGTGACAGTTACATTCTTGTTACAGCTGTGAGCATCTTATGCTGATTTTTAAACTTGACTAATGTGAACGTTTTAGATCAGAGAGTTTACACTGACGGTAAGGTCCTGTTTGTGCGCGTGTGTGTATATAGTATTAATCATGTCATCGGGATATGAATGTCTTTACAGAGGGACATTGTCAGGACTCAACCTCCTTTGGGACACTGGGTTTAGAGTTACAGTAGCTCTCCAAGAAGTGATTGTAAGTCAGTGTAATCTCCTCTTTAGTGATGGAAACACACTCGTGTGTGTGTGTGTGTGTGTGTGTGTGTGTGTGTGTGTGTGTGTGTGTGTGTGTGTGTGTGTGTGGGTGTGTGTGTGTGTGTGTGTGTGTGTTCAGTCTGTCAGGATGCCTGGTCACAGAGGAAGGTTGTGCTTCTCTGGCCTCAGCTCTGAGCTCCAACCCCTCCCATCTGAGAGAGCTGGACCTGAGCTACAATCATCCAGGAGACTCAGGAGTGAAGCTGCTGTCTGCTGGACTGGAGGATCCGCGCTGGAGACTGGACACTCTTGGGTATGGACAGATGGACTGACACCAGCAGCTCTCTCTCACTGTGTCTCTGTCTCTTTGACTGACTGAGGAGCTCTGCTTCATGTTTCATGGTGGATATGAGTGAAGGTGATGAAGTTGACTCTGACTTTGTTTCTTCCTCCAGGGTGGACCGTTGTGGACCACAGAGACTGAGACCTGGTCTGAGGAAGTGTGAGTGTGTTTTCAGTTTGATTCATGAGAACACAGCTGCACATGTTACACTAGGTTTTTACATTTTCTTGACTGAAGTTCAAAGATGAATTTCATTCAGGATTCAGCTTCTGTTTTTTTCAGTGTGGCTGGAAAGATGTTTGAATTCAGTCAATTTAAATTCCACAAACACAACAAACTGAACACTGTGATCCAACAAAACTAATCAATACATTTTATACATTATATCAACAGTGGCACCAACACAAAGCTGACTTTGTTTCTTCTGGTTTTTTGTCTGTCAGTGATTCTATAGAAGAGTTTTGTTGCCTTCAGGTGCTGCTCATAAGCTTGTACTTTACACCTTTGACTGATATAAGTTGTGTTCAGGAAACATTCAGTTTTCTTCTCTGATGTGTTTGATAAACCTACAAGTCATAAACACAACAGGCCATAATTAATGTCACAAACATGTTGAAACGTTGAAACGTTGAGTAAAGTTAGCTGAGGTGGATTTATCTTCCACTTCCTCCCTGAATGGCAGACGTGGGGCCAGATGTGTGATACATCTGTACAAATACCAGACATCCTCTATTCTTCACACATAAACTGGTGTTTCTATAAACAGAGTGTGTGAACATCACACAGACCTCAGATCAGTGTTCACATGGTTTTCTGGAGCCAGCTGCAGGTGATGAGTTTGAGATGGAAAATAGACTGAAAGATGGAATCTTAATAATAAAACATTGTTGGTTGATGTTGATGTCAGTTTCACTGATTCATTGAACACAGTGGTTCAGTGGTTGTGTGACGACATCATTAGAAACTTTGTGGATGTGTCTCGATGGTGAAACTGCTCTTGTGTTTTGCCGCTCTTTCCACTGACAGGTCGACAGACTGCTGAAGCAGACACAAGTACTGATATACAAACACATGATTCAGGGAGTGTTTACTGTCTACATCCATGTCTGTCTCACTGTGGAAATGAGGCTCCTGTATGTGCGTCCACTTCCACAGAGACTGAGATTCATGAAACAGAACCATGTGAACTCACAGCTTTATAATCCTGAAGAAAACAATGTGTTTTTCTGTCTTTGTTTACACACAGTTTTTTTGCATCTGGCCCCTGGTCAGTGAAAACCAGCTTGAAACCAGTTGGTGGACCCTCACTCCTCTGACTGTTGTGAACGTGTTTGTAGCAGACGACAGTTTGAGGTTTGAGGTCAAAGGTGTGAACTTTGTGCTGAATGTGAGGTGATGACAGTTTTAGAAAGCAGATGGTTCAGAGCTTCTTTGTGCTGCAGTGGAAGATGATGATCCAGTTTTATTAGTGAGTCTTTATTCACTACATGTTTATTGATGTGGATCTCCATTAGTCGTCATCCTCAGGTCCACAGCAGAAAACAAGCAGAACATTACTGACATCTGGACTCTCATGTTCAGTAACTGGACTGTTGGAGTTTAATTTAAATGAAGTCAAACATTGTTCACAGTTGAATATGAAATGATTCACTCTCAGTAACTGTCAGTGAAGTTGTTGATGAATCAACAGATGATAAACTGCAGCTGTGTTGTGTCTTGTTCTCTCCATCAGATTCCTGTGAACTGGAACTGGATGAAAACACAGTGAACAGAAACCTCAGACTGTCTGACAACAACAGGACGGTGACATTTGCAACAGAGGGTCAGTCATATCCTGATCATCCAGACAGATTTAATCTTTGGCCTCAGCTGCTGTGTAGAACTGGTCTGACTGGTCGCTGTTACTGGGAGGTCAAGTGGAGAGGAGTGGTTCATATATCAGTGAGTTACAGAGGAATCACAAGTAAAGGAGGCAATGATGACTGTTGGTTTGGAGGGATTGATCAGTCCTGGAGTCTGAGATGCTCCGATGTTTATGGTTACTCTGTCCGTCACAACAACATAAAAACATCCATCTCCTCCTCCTCTGTCTCTAACAGAGTAGCAGTGTATGTGGACTGTCCTGCTGGCTCTCTGTCCTTCTACAGAGTCTCCTCTGACTCACTGATCCACCTCCACACCTTCAACACCACCTTCACTGAACCTCTGTATCCTGGGTTCAGGATTTTACCTGATTCCTCAGTGTCTCTGTGTCTGTAGGTCTCAGAGTCTCTCCTGTGGACAGAAACTCTGCTGACTGCAGGTCAGCTGCTGAAATCAAAGTGGACTCTGTTCACCATCACACACACTCTGCACTGTGAAGCAGATCTGTCTCAGACTCAGACACTGAACATTGATTAGTCTGATTTCATCACTTTGATGATCAACATTTTAACACTTTTGTAAAATGATTTTATTCTGTCTGATGTTTATTTTTGTCTCTGTTCACTCTTCTGTTGTTACTGTCAGGATCAATGAGCAGCATCCAGCTCTGTTCACATGTACAACTGTGTAAATGGACTTCACTGCTAATACAATGAATACACAGGAAACACTTTTTAATGTATTGATTATTAAAAGTAAAAGACTTTTGTAGCTGTGATGTTTGTAGAAGCAGCAGAGCCTTGATCTATATGAAGGTGCAGTTCCATGTTTGACCACCAGATGGCAGCATTTCCTCTGAAACTCAGTTTACACTGAACCATCAGCTGTGATATAACAACAGTACAACTACTTCTTTTACTCCTGCTGTCACTGCAGCTGCCAGTACAATCACTACATGACACCAGTGTGAACTATTAAACTCTGTATGTCACAGTTTTATTCCTTTGTAATGTAAACCAATCAAAACGCCGAACACTAATTCAACACTGATTCAACAGGGATGACTTTGTTTTGTATTTTGTTATCTCTGTTATAGACAGTGGCAAAGGAAATATCAATGACAGAATTGTGAATCTGGGGAGTTTTACAGGTTTTACATAATCCTGTATGTTGGTTACACTGAATGGGAGAACTTACTGCACATGTACATGTCGACTCCTTCAGGTGAAAGATGGTTCATGTATAATGTCAGTAAGTTATGAGGTAAAAAAATAAATACAGACAATCTTCCCCTGATTCTTCAACTCTGATCACAGTGAGACGTCCTGATAGAAGCTGAGGTTGGACATGTTCAGTTCAGTGAGAGGGAAACGAGGCAGAACATCATGTAGACCTGCTGACCCTCAGCTGGGTTTTACCAGACCCATGTTTACTTTGCAGAGGATCCTGGCAGCTTCAGCGCCTTCCTCATGAAAGTTGTTCAGCCATTTAGAAAGTAACTCTAACAAGCAGATCTCAGTTTGTCAGTGTATCATAAATCATACAGCGGCTTCAGGTGTTGCAAACAATAAGATGTCGTCATATCAGTGGCGGCTGCTGGTCTTATAAGGAGGGGAAGCTCATTTTCGGCCTACATCATAAAATGAGTCCGTTTATTTATATGTAAATTCTACCCTCCGTTCCTTTGCTCCGGTGGATGCTTATACTTCAAGATCGCTGATTCGCTCATTTCGCTGTCAATCAAAAAGGGACTCAGCCTCAGACAGATCATCCAATCATCATGCAGAAGCCGAGCGTCCGGGCCAGCCCACTGCCCCATAGACCCCCAGAGACGCTGAGCGTCCGATGGGCGGGACAAAGCCCAGCATTTATCCAATGACCGTCTAGTTTCGCTGCAGTGGAACAACCCACTCTGTGCTTCCCCACTGAAGTCAGTAGACGCTCGGCGTCTACACTGTGTAAAGCGCTGTGGCGCTGCGGGGATGAATGAGAAGGAAGTCGTGTCGGTTACCTGTGATAAGTAGCTGATTCTGAACAAAAGATGAACGTGTTCTAGCGCATATTTAGTCAATGAAATGTTCACACAACAGCACATATTTGACCACTTATTCTGTTGACATTTTAGGGGAAGCTGCTTCCCTTGCGTCTTAGAGCAATCGCCATTGCGTCATATACAGATGACTTTATCACTCCGCTTGCACACGGGAGCTGCTCTAGTCTTTTCAGGTCTGTTGCCCAGCGTTGATAGGCTATCACTCAGGACGTGTAACCAATCAGATGGTGCTGTGGGCGGGACACTGCGACAGACGTTTGTTGAGTTTACTTTCAGATCACCTGACAAGTTAAAAGGCGGAGCTGTGTGTCGAAGGTAAGACAGCAGACATCACTGAAGATGTAATAAACATCACAACCCTCCACACGGAAGTTACAACAACACCGCACTCTGATGAACAAGTTCACCTGTTGATCCAAGACACACCGAGCAACAGAGAGAGAGAGAGAGAGAAGCTAGCGCTAACCGCTAAGCTAAAGTAACTAGCACATCTGAACAGCACGCAAACAGCTGCTGAATTAGTGAAAGTGGTTAAAAGGAGCAGAGAGCTGTGAGTGCTGGAGCAGAACCAGTGTAAGTTTACATGTACAGCAGGTAGTTAGACACTGTGATGAAGTAACAGGTCTGAACAGCATGTGAACCTGTAACCAATCAGACGGTGCAGTGGGCGGGACACTGCTCCAGACCACAGAGTGCTGACTGCAGACAGGGACAAGCGGCTGCATTAGAGCCAAAGTAGCACATTTTAAAATGAATATATGTTTGATCCTTATCAAGCAGAGTCTGCAGCAGAGAGACAGCTTCAGCCTGAGCTGCATTGTTGACCGCCATCATGCATTTTCCCTGCACCTGTATCTTTACCCCTTCTCTTATGTTTATTAGTGGGTCACCTAGTGGGAGCAACCTCTGGTTAAAGTGTGGTACCTTCTGGATGCATTCATACTCCAGCTCACATATACATACATAATCACACTCATACACCCTCATGCTCATCCACACGTATTCCCACATTTTGCATGCATGTGTATGTGTGAAATGAAACGAGTTTTAATTAAAAATGTTACTCATAACTGTAGCTGCCTTAAATGTCCTGGTTTGCCCTGCAATGGAAAGTTTATTTTATTTAGTGTAATTATGTGTTTTCACAGGGATGTCAGAGCCCACCTCAGGCCAGCAGCACACCTTATGGTCCCCCACAAACAGCAAGAAATAATAAGTCGTGCATGACTACACCCCGCAACTGTACCGGCTCAAATTAGGGTCAAAGGACTTTGAACTTGTAAAGTGACATTCATAAATAATTCCAAATGTAATTGTAAATTAAACTTTCTACACCTATAAAATATGATTATATATATGTAAATGAACAGGTTCAAAGTACCAAACTGTACGACTTTGAGCTCAGGTTTGCAGGGCAAACCAGGGTCTTAAATGTCCTGGTTTGCCCTGCAATGGAAAGTCATTTTATTTAGTTTCATTTACTTGTCCTTGTTGTGGATCCATGTCTGCTCAGTTGGAGCAGCACAGATTATTATGGTCTGGATTTAAATGTAGATATGTCATCTAAACATTAAATCTGTGAACTCTACTCCAACAGAGTGTAACAAGAACAGGTTTCAAGATTAGCGACTCATTTACAGCTCTCTCTGCTGAGCTGATACTCAGCGCATTAGATGTTTATTTTGCACCATCTAGTGGACAGATAGTAGAACTACATCACCTGGTCTGTGATTCCTCTGTCTCAGGTTAGACTGGTTTTCACGTCACTGATGTTTTTGAGACTTGGACTCTGAAGTTATGAGGCTGTGACTCGTCCTGAGATCAGACACACAGAGGCACCAGGACTGACGAAGGAGAGTGAGCTGCTTCTTCTCTACATATGAAGGTGTGTAAGTCGACCTGAAGTGAGTTCAGCAGGTGAATCCTGCCAGAGAAATCTGTACATGTGTGATGAACAGGATCACTGTGTCGTATCACTGTTTAACTGGACAGTAGAAATGTTTCCTGATGGTGACTGGCTGGTTTAAAGTATCTATCTGATGCTGAGTTCATGGTCTGTGGTTTTGAGTGTGATGTGCATCTATTACTGCAGCTACGCTTTAAATACATGGAGTTATGTCAGTTTTATAGAGACTAGACTTCAAGATTTCTAAAAGTGTAAGTTAACTGACTGAGTACTGAATAGTTTGTTCACTTTGTTCCTTGTTCTAATCTACAGTGAGACGCACTGATTTAACTCAAGATTTGAAATCACCAGATTTGATCTTGACTTTAGTTTCTGAAACGTCTCTTAATGTGATCATTAGATATTGTAACTTTTCTGAAACAGAGAATCATTTCAATTAAAATCAGGTTAATTGATGAAAGTTGAGTTGATTTCCTTAAACTCACTGTGGTATTTTACACGCACTGTTTCTGAGAATCAACTACAGTTTGAACAGTCAACTGAGATCTGATCATGACTGAAAAATGTGCCATGACTGGTCTGACAGCTTGGATCAACTTGGCTGAGGTGCGTTTGATAAACTGATTATAGTTTTTAAACCAAAAATTTTGCAAACACAGAGAAAAACCTGCTTCTCAAATGATGTTCAACTTAGTTTGGATTTGGTGGTTTGGTGTTTCTGGCTTCACTGAGCTGAGTATTGGTGATCCTGGATAACTGGTATCCTGAAGCTGGTTATCAACTGCCTCTGTTGACTTTGGTTTTAGTAATCAGGCAAAGTTGTTAATTATATAAACAGAACCATGACTGAAGCTCTTGATTTAAAACGGCACTTTAACAGCAAAATAATTCAACTGATCCATTAGATCATTTGTTGTTTATTAGTTAACTGTTACTAAGTGGCTCCTCAAGGACCTGGAGCCCCTCAGACAAGTTGAAAAAGTGAACCATGTTTGAGTTTCTCTCTTCAGGTGTAATCACAGTTTTAGTATTTACAAGTACAGTAAGTCCATAGAAGGTTTAAAGATGCACTTCCTGTTTTTGATTAACTTACTGACAGAAAGAAAGTCAGAGTCAACAAAT
>NW_019185691.1:0-190 GCF_002260705.1 Seriola dumerili
GACGTTTTTATGACTTTTTATGCCTTACTATAGTATTACATTTTTCGATGCCAAACTATACTATGATGTTTTTATGCCTTCGTATAGTATAACGTTTTTTGTTATTTTATGCCATACTTTGGACATTTTTATACCTTGCTATACTATAATATTTTTTGACATTTTCATGCCTTATTATACTATGACGTTT
>NW_019185692.1:0-101 GCF_002260705.1 Seriola dumerili
TGTTGGCCCTGTGGGTCTCATTGAACCAGCAGTTGTAATCGAGCCAGCAGATGTTGTTGAGCCAACAGTTGTGGTAGATAGTCTTGCAGTTGTTGTTGAGC
>NW_019185693.1:0-4138 GCF_002260705.1 Seriola dumerili
GATAACTCTTAAGACATGTAAGCGATGATGTCCATCATTTATTCCTCTACGGATGGTTACTCAAATAAATAGGGAAAACTTATCCAGTTTCGTGAAGTGAAATCACACTTAAAACTTGCTATAGCATGCCAGTTGGCAGACACTGATGACAGGTTCTAACGAGATAAAACAGTAGATTAAATTTAGCCGCCTAGAATGATTTAACCAGCCGTAAATTGAACATAATTTGCGCTCTGCTCAGGTGAAACTGATAACCTTAAAGGAGAGAACTAACGAAGTGTCTCAATGCCATGACAATACCACATGCATCATCTTATCCTTTTCCACTTACCCACATAACAGCATATGCGGTGTACCAGACTCATCTAGACTAGTAATACTGCTCTGGCATATTATATCTAATTCCTCATCCCCATAGACTGACTAAGTCGCACATCCACTTACACCACACTATAAGTATTCTGTGATGAATACACTTAATTGAAAGCTGCCAGTTTGCAGACACAAGAGACAGCTTCTAACAAGAAAAACAGTATATTTAACCGCTCGAGAATGATTTAACAGGTTATTGAAACTAACTGTATGCTCAGTGTAACTGATAACTAAGGACATGTAAGCATTGAAATATATTCATATCTCTTCCTAAATTAATCAAATAGACCGGAAAACCTTAGCCTGAAGTGTTCTGTTAATTGAAATCACACTTAAGAGTTCTATTAGCAGTCATTTGCAGACACAGTGACAGTCTCTAACGAGAAAAAGCAGCAGGATTTAAGAGCCTGAGACATTGATTAACAGACTTATTGAACAAACTGCATGCGCAGTGTAACTGATAACCTTTAGGTACAGTAAGCATGAATACATCATTATTCGTTCGATGGAATGCACTAGCTAGACAGGAAACTTGTCCTGAAGTGTTCTGTGATGAAATCACAACTTAATATTGAAAGCAGCAGTTGCAGAAACAGAATATTCTAACGACCCAACCAAGCAGCACAGTTCAAGCGCTGAGAATGATTTAACCCGTTATTGAAACATAATTTGGCATGCTCAGTTAACTGATAACTTAGGACATCCGTAAGCATGATGTCCATCAAGGTGATTCTTCATGGTATCTATCTGGTGTACTCAAATAGACAGGAAAACTATCCTGTAAGTGTCTGTGAGTGAAATCCACTTAATGTGGAAAGCTGTAAGTTTGCTTTTCACAGAGGACTGCTTGTTCTTAAGAGAAAAAAACAGCAGATTTAAGCGCTGAGAATATATTTATATCAGCGTATTTTGAACACAATTGCATGCTCAGGTGTAAGTGACAACTTTATATATATAAATACATTCATTAATTGTACTCAAATACAACAGGAAAAACTTATCCTGAAGTGTTCGTGTTACAGAAGTAACTTGAGGTTAGAATAGTATATGTTTAACAAGAACAGAGAGGAGCTTCTATGAGGAAAGCCCAGATATTTAACACTGGGAGACGTTAAACCACAGCTATGAATAGTAATGCAATGTTCAGGTGTAACTGTGACTTTAGGAACATGTTTAAGCATGATTGTCGATCCATATTCTTCTGGATGGTACTCAAAAATAGACAGTATATTCTTATTCTGAAACTGTTCTGTGATTTATATTATCAACTTAATATGAAAGCAGTCAGTTGCAGTCACAGAGACAGCTTTAGTTCGAAGCAAAAAGCCAGGCAAGATTCACTAAAGCGTTCGAGATATGATTACAGCCGCTATTACACTGAACATAACTTCGCCAGTACCTTGCTTCACGCTGTACTACTGTAACTATATAGGAACTATGTAAGCATGAAATAATATCATCATATCTCTTGCATCAATCAACTTTACTTCCTCAATATGGTAGACAGGAAAACCTATCCTTAAGTGTCCTTCTAAGAAAAGTCCAACCTTTAAATTGAATATATCTTTTGCCAGAGACACAGAGACAGCTTATGAGAGAGATGAGCATAGCAGATTCATAAACCGTTTGAGAATAACACATAACTGCGTTATCTCTACGAACATAATACTGCATTCAGGTGTAAACTGATAACTTTAGGAACGATGTAGTATAAGGTCACTTCCAGACCATATCAACTCTTCTGTTATCTCCTTCTCTCAATCATTAACTTCAAACAGTGTGAGTATATAGGAAACTCATCCTGATACAGTTCCTTGTACGATGAACATCATCACACTTAATGGTGAAGTCTGTTTCATTTTGCCAGAAAACACCAGAGACCCAGTTTTCATACCAGGAGAAAAAGCAGGACTATATCTTTAACGCTGGAGAGATTGATTTAAACAGCAATTTATCATTGATCACTCTAACATTTATCCCCATGCTCAGAAACTTGATCAACCTTTAGGTATATGTAGCGCAATATAACCACATTCTGATGGACTAGGATTCACTGCATCGAATTCTAAGGAAAGACTTATTTCACCATTAGAAGTACTTCATTTACTTCTCATTTGTAAACTTGTATTGTAACTGATGAACTACACCACTTCAATTGTTATAAAGCGCATCCAGTTTGCCCAGACACGGAGACAGACTTCTATCGAGGATAAGAATAGATTAAACACTGGAGACACCGTTAACTCCACAGCCACTGAATAGTATTTGTCCATTGCTCAGGTGTAAACAACTTTATTCTTGATGTCTTTAGGACATGTAAGCATGAAATATATTATATAATCGTCATGGATGGTACTCAAAAAGACAGGAAAACTTATCCTGAAGTGTTCTGTCATGAAATCACACTTAAAGTGAAAGCTGTCAGTTTGCAGACACAGAGACAGCTTCTAACGAGAAAAGCAGCAGATTTAAGCGCTGAGAATGATTTAACAGCGTTATTGAACATAACTGCATGCTCAGGTGTAACTCATAACTTTAGGACACGTAATCATGCAATACATCATATTCTTCATGGATGGCACTAGAATAGACAGGAAAACTTATCCTGAAGTGTTCTGTCATGAAATCACACTTAAAGTGAAAGCTGTCAGTTTGCAGACACAGAGACAGCTTCTAACGAGAAAAGCAGCAGATTTAAGCGCTGAGAATGATTTAACAGCGTTATTGAACATAACTGCATGCTCAGGTGTAACTCATAACTTTAGGACACGTAATCATGCAATACATCATATTCTTCATGGATGGCACTAGAATAGACAGGAAAACTTATCCTGAAGTGTTCTGTCATGAAATCACACTTAAAGTGAAAGCTGTCAGTTTGCAGACACAGAGACAGCTTCTAACGAGAAAAGCAGCAGATTTAAGCGCTGAGAATGATTTAACAGCGTTATTGAACATAACTGCATGCTCAGGTGTAACTGATAACTTTAGGACATGTAAGCATGAAATACATCATATTCTTTTGGGATTGTACTCAAATAGACAGGAAAACTTATCCTCAAGTGTTCCGTGCAGAAATAACATGTGGTGAGAAAAACCTGGTTTACAGACACAGAAACGGCTTCTGTCGAGGAAAGCAACAGATTTAAGCGCTGAGAAAGATTTAACAGCGTTGTTGACATAACTATGCTCAGGTGAAACTGATAACTTTAGACATGTAAGCATGATGTCCATCATATTCTTCATGGATGGTACTCAAATAAATAGGAAAACTTATCCTCGAGTGTTCGGTGATGAAATCACACTTAAACTTATAGCAGTCAGTTTGCAGACACAGAGACAGCTTCTAACGAGAAAAGCAGCAGATTTAAGCGCTGAGAATGATTTAACAGCGTTATTGAACATAACTGCATGCTCNTGAACATAATTGCATGCTCAGGTGAAACTGATAACTTAAGGACATGTAAGCATGAAATACATCATATTCTTCATGGATGGTACTCAAATAGACAGGAAAACTTATCCTGAAGTATTCTGTGATGGAATCACACTTAATGTGAAAGCTGCCAGTTTGCAGACACAGAGACAGCTTCTAACAAGAAAAACAGTATATTTAAGCGCTGAGAATGATTTAACAGCGTTATTGAACATAACTGTATGCTCAAGTGTAACTGATAACTTAAGGACATGTAAGCATGAAATATATCATATTCTTCCTAAATTTTAATCAAATAGACCGGAAAACTTATCCTGAAGTGTTCTGTGA
>NW_019185694.1:0-272 GCF_002260705.1 Seriola dumerili
GAACAGCAGAACTTTAACGAATGAGACGGATCCACAGTTTGGCTCCGGGTCGACGTTTGATTCTGCCGGTCGCTGCTCTCGGGCCGCACCGTTCGCACGTACAGCCGTATGTACGGTCCGGGGTCCAGTTGGGAAGGAAACAATACTGAAAGAAAAACAGGAAGTGGAGTCTGTTTCCCATCGTTTACACCCACAGCCCCCCCCCAAGTCCTCCTCCACTCCTACACCTCCCCGTGTGTTCTCTCTCTCTCTCTCTCTCTCTCTCTCTCTCT
>NW_019185695.1:0-138 GCF_002260705.1 Seriola dumerili
GACTTTTTTTATGACTTTTTATGCCTCACTATACCATGATTTTTTTATGACTTTTTATGCCCTCGTATACTATGACTTTTTTATGACTTTTTTATGCCGTACTATACTATGACTTTTTTACGCCTTACTATACTATGG
>NW_019185696.1:0-104 GCF_002260705.1 Seriola dumerili
TTGTAAGTTGAAGTCCACGTTGTTGTTTCCTAAAAAAAAAGAGACAATTTGTAAAGTCCCCTTCTTGTGCCAATAAATGAAATGCCCCCTCGACGTAGGATGAC
>NW_019185697.1:0-146 GCF_002260705.1 Seriola dumerili
TATTCAAAGTTTTCAAGTTCGCAGTGAATCCACCTTGTTTGGTTATATAGTTTATAGTATATTTACTCATTTACATTGCATTTAGAGTCCGTTTATCTAGAGTGTTTGACATTAAACCACTTTTAAGTTTGCACATGGGCAGTGCC
>NW_019185698.1:0-179 GCF_002260705.1 Seriola dumerili
TTACAGAGGTTTTAAATGTGATTTCTCTTTTACCTTTGTCCAGAGGGATGTCCTTCAAGGCATCACTCATCGTCTTCAGGTTTGATCTGCAGATCTGTTGATTGGTCACAGCTTGTTCATAAGTTCCCTCCACGTAGCTGATATGATCTATGAAACTGGGCTGAGGCTCCACTCCTCTC
>NW_019185699.1:0-175 GCF_002260705.1 Seriola dumerili
AAAAAATAAACCCACACCGTTATATTTACAAAAGAAGCACGTATGATCACATGACATGTAATAGTTTCCTTATTTTATTTTGAAACAATTTTGAATTTGATGAAAAACATAAATCAGCATCGATATCTTTTCAAACGAGATAACAGACAGATTTCGCCACATCCCATCATAGGCT
>NW_019185700.1:0-211 GCF_002260705.1 Seriola dumerili
TAATACTACAAATCCCAGAATGCTCTGCTCGTGTTTTGGTGCGTCAATCAGTACAGGACCCATTAACACCCTCTCCTTTGTTGACAGTAGTCATAGCAACCTCATGCTGCTACTGGTACCGTGCTACCCATCCCAAAAATGGCGAAGAGAAAGGCAGAAAACAGGAGCTTTCTGGGAGGCAGAATATCTGTTTACATGTGTAAAAGACAGA
>NW_019185701.1:0-961 GCF_002260705.1 Seriola dumerili
AGAGGTAAAATTGTTATTGGATAAGTACGAGATTTTGCATCTTCTGTACGTAACGCTATCAATTCATTCAGTAAAAACAAAACTACAATAAGATAATAAATCAGTATTCTACAGCAGTAGTCAACAATGCAGCAGCTTAGAGGTGCATTATGTAGCAAGGAGTGAGTACAGTACAGAGAAGTAGCAAAGTAGTAAAGGATAATGAAAAGTGTCTGTCAGAGTAAATACTGCAAACAGCTCACTTGTACAAACAATTATAGTCTTCATAAAAAACCGTGTGTGTGTGTGTGTGTGTGTGTCCGTGTCCTTTACACTGAGGTTAGTAATTACAGCAGCTCTCACTGTATTGTAGTTATGGATATGAAAACAATATCCAGGCAGTAATACGATGGATGGGAGTGTAGAAACATCTCAAAGAGGGTGAAGAGAAATGGGAGGCAGCTAAAGATCACCTTTAGTTTTCACGACATCTAGTCAGAAATAAAATGCTAGTTATTCTTTAGTAGATTAAACACAATAGAAGTTTTGTATCTACATGTATAATCTCTATGTGTGTTGACAGGTTCTGGTCTGAAGATGAGGAGTTCATGTAAAGCAACATCAGACAGAGTTTGTGAAGCACTGGAAGGATTCTTCTGTACTGACTTTACAAGGAACAGCTGTGTGGCAGCAAAGAAACACACAAGATGTCAGTCAGGACAATACATCAGTCAAAAAGGTTGGTCACTCAGTTGAGTCACGACTGGACTGAGTAAAAAAGCTGGTTAGTTACAAGGTGCAGTTCATGTAAAGGAACAAAAATACAAAACAACTGTTGCCAGTAAGTGTGGAGGAAAACTATACACCAGCTTGGCTTTAACATTGGCTCTATTCAGTGTAAATTGTTCCTGAGAAATGGTGTGAAGATTGTGTGTCCAACTACAAACTGTCTCAAAGTTCCCAGTCAAAGTGAGAGGGACAG
>NW_019185702.1:0-628 GCF_002260705.1 Seriola dumerili
TGTGTGTGTGTGTGTGTGTGTGTGTGTGTGGTGAAGCAGTTGAAGTTGATCCAGACACTGGAGGAGATGAGGAGCAGGACAACAGCAGTGAGTTAATTAGTTAGAAATCTAAACCATCTCCTCTAAGGCAAAAATCTATTTAAAATGCAGAGCAAAAAGATGACAGCAGAGGGCGCCAAGTTGTAATAGTACAAAATCACAGTATGAGACTTCTGGTTCTGCCAAATGACAGGTCAAGCCTACATTTAAAAAAAAAGAAGGGAACCAGACTAAATGTCAGAAACTACTGAGGAGTAACACATCTGCTGGCCAAATTTAAGTATTTCACTTAACATACAGTGGCTCAGAATCGTTGTTGCCACAATTTAAACAGGGTGCAGCCCACATGTGAAGATCAAGAAGAATGAGAGATATCAAATCTTTTCTCTGGCATAAAAACCTGTTGCTGGTTATGCGGTTATGCATTGTGGTATGTTGAGGCAGTGCCTTTAAAGACAGAAATAGAAACAGAAAGCAGAATAGAAGCAGAGCAATTTCAACAGCAGTTGCCACAAATTTTCAGATCTCATTTTCAACATCATGGAAGGTGAGTTAAGATAAATTAAATTATTCTGTGTAGGTCTATGTT
>NW_019185703.1:0-122 GCF_002260705.1 Seriola dumerili
GTTCTCTCTGTATCATGTATAAATACATATTAATACACAATATATATACATATATAAATACATATATATAAATATATATGTGTATATATATATATATACACACACACATATACATATATATA
>NW_019185704.1:0-105 GCF_002260705.1 Seriola dumerili
TCAATTGTATTCTTGTCATGTGACCTTTGACACAATTAAAGTGCTGCTGTCAAACAGGGCTGCCAACTTTTCAGAAAATCTTGGAGTGAGCGTTTCAGGACGTCT
>NW_019185705.1:0-106 GCF_002260705.1 Seriola dumerili
ACTTATTAGGATTTTTAAAAAAGGCAAACAAAATGATGAGCTGCATATATTATGTACTGTATAGAATCACATAGAACTTAACATAAACTTGGATTCCTTCATTCAT
>NW_019185706.1:0-143 GCF_002260705.1 Seriola dumerili
GATCAAAAGGCCAGATATTAAATGGGCTTTAAAATAAGATTGTTTATTGCTATTAATTTTATTTAGTATTTATATTATAGAGGGCTGAACATAGAACAATATATAAACTGAAGTTTTTGTGCTTTTCAGAAATAGGAAAGAAG
>NW_019185707.1:0-113 GCF_002260705.1 Seriola dumerili
GTGAGCTGCATCTCTGCATTCCACATCTGAAGAACACAAAAGAACTTACTCATGAGTCTTGACTCTGTGTTTTTAATTAAGGTATTCACCTGAGCAGTTTAAAATTTCACCCT
>NW_019185708.1:0-138 GCF_002260705.1 Seriola dumerili
AGTGATCAAAGGAGAGGGTTGAGATCAAATGTGATGTAGCATGGCTGCCAAACCATGACAATCTATCATCAGCATAGCAGTAAAAATCAATTGCATGACTGAAAAATTTGGCCTGAAGGTGAAATATAAAAGGAGAAA
>NW_019185709.1:0-174 GCF_002260705.1 Seriola dumerili
TATATCAGGCTGCTTGATAAAGTGGTGAAAGTTGTTCACAGAAAGTGGAGCATCTTGGGATTTAAGCAGGACAGTGCTCAGTATTTACATTTCTTTTTTTTCTTTTTTTTTTTTATATTTTTTGGGCTTTTTTTAAAATTGTTTTATGCCTTTATTTGATAGCACAGTAGAGAG
>NW_019185710.1:0-114 GCF_002260705.1 Seriola dumerili
GAAAATGTCTGGATCTTATTTCAATCATTAGCAAAAAAAACCCATTTGAAAAACCCAGAGACTTCAGGATAGATAAAATTTAAAAAGGATATAATTCTAACGATCTCTGGGTTT
>NW_019185711.1:0-120 GCF_002260705.1 Seriola dumerili
TGACGCTTTATGCCTTACTATACTATTAGGTTTTTTTTAACTTTTTTATGCCTTACAATACTATGACCCGTTATGCCTTCTTATATTGTGACGTTTTTTGACGTTTTTTGCCTAACTATA
>NW_019185712.1:0-893 GCF_002260705.1 Seriola dumerili
TAGGATACTTTTTCAAGGCAGCATTTTCTGAAAAGAGAACTTTAGTGTGTGTAGTCATATTTAGTTCAGTGTTTATTCAAAGTGTTGTTTTATATAGCTTTAGTTTTTGGCTGCATTTTCCTTTTCCGCATAACTTTCAAATTCAAATACTGCAGGGTGAAATTCCAGATGGTTATATGTAATTATGTCAGTGTAGGTTAACTGCTGGCTGTTGTTTCATATTGGCTCTAACTCTCTTGAACTAATCATTACCTTGGCTACACTCAGAAACCAGTATGCCTGCTGCGCTTAAACATTACCTAAGAGCCACACCCCGAGGGCAGCCAAATTTCTCTCTCATCAAACATGTTTTCGCCTTAAAAGTCACTGAAATCACAATTTGGAACATGGAGCTGAAGACTTCTCATCACATTGTGAAGCTGTCAAGGTAAATTTCTCATGTAAATAGGTTCTGAATATAGCACAGGTAGTTATCGTGGCCCTTGTGTTGTGTTTACTGCCACAAAACTGAACAATGACTGACTACTCTCCTCCTCAGTTAATGGAGGCCACAAAAAAGAAAATCCTTGGGACAGTGTTCCTCGATGGCAAAGAGATCTGCCAGAAAGTTTATGAACTCCACAATGCTGCAGAATTAATTGATGCAATCTCAAGTAACTTCTGCAGTAGAGTTGGATAGATTTCTCAAATATAATGCAGACTTCAATGAGTTTATTGATTCAGTTCGTCATGCAGACATCAAAGAGTTTGATAAATTCTAGATTATTTTCCAGTTAGATTCTGAGCTAGCAGATGCACTGACTGAGGTGATATGTCTAGTAAGGCTGTGAGATATGAATGTTTTGACAAAATTTAAGTGAAATGGCTTTTTGTGTGTGTGTGTGTGTGTGTGT
>NW_019185713.1:0-121 GCF_002260705.1 Seriola dumerili
ATGTAAGCAAAGCAATGGACTTGAACCTACAACCTTCAAAATTCAAGGTAAGAGCTTTAACCACTAAGCCACCAAATTAACATTTCAACTGATCATTGCTGTAAGACATAAAATGTTAAAA
>NW_019185714.1:0-180 GCF_002260705.1 Seriola dumerili
TGTTAAAGTTATCCAGAAGAGACTTACCGTGTTCCAGGATATTATTGATTACCAGAGGATGAAGGAGGATCGCTATTAGACGTGTTTTTGATGACAATTCTCCGGTGAGTGTTATCTTTCAGTGCTAGCTTAAAAATCGATGTTAGCTCATGTCACTTTATGAAGGTGGAGGAAAAAAAA
>NW_019185715.1:0-139 GCF_002260705.1 Seriola dumerili
AGTATGAAGAGCATGGGGAAAAGCCCAATATTTAGCAACATGAACACACCATATATGGACAGTACTACTGAGCGAACACACTGAAGTGTGTATACTGAAGTGTTACAGAACAGTCCTTTCAAAGTGGAGTGGCAGAGTT
>NW_019185716.1:0-128 GCF_002260705.1 Seriola dumerili
AAGCAGAATATTCACTCTCCTTTAGCTCTGCTTTGGCCTGCAACAACTCCTGAAAAAAAAAAATCTGGCTCTTTAGCCTTGTTTGACTTTCTTCACCAAGTTGCTAATTCACTGGTGCTAGGCAGGTA
>NW_019185717.1:0-103 GCF_002260705.1 Seriola dumerili
TTAGGACACAATGGTTTATCTCTCACCTTCATCAGCTTTGTGTCATTCTCAGACACATCCATCATTGTCTCTGCGGTGTTTAGGTCCAGTGTGACATCAGAGT
>NW_019185718.1:0-377 GCF_002260705.1 Seriola dumerili
TTTTTCTGCACATCTGATCATTATGTCACCGAGCTTTATAGAGCCACATATTTCATGAAGATGGACAGATGATTTGCAATTTTTACACAACATTATTCAACAACTGAAGGTTTCTCTGAGAATAACTGTCTGTTCTGGTCACTATATGATCTACTCTATGTCATTATCCCCAGCAGATGGACCTGACTGGTTTTGGTGTCATTGCAGAGCAGCAAACCTTAAAATAATAAAATAAAATAATCAATACTGTCAGATCACTCTGTAATTTATTTATTTTGTACTGTGTAATAAATATTGCAGCTTCTAGGGGCCCCGTACAGGCTTCAGGACTTGTAGTTTTATTTTCAACAGGGTGACTTAATACACACACACACACA
>NW_019185719.1:0-137 GCF_002260705.1 Seriola dumerili
TGCGGGAAGGATTCTCTGCTCATCTTTATTTTATATAATTGGAAATGTTATTATTGTAAAAGATGTAAATCTTTGAATCTTCAGATTTTGAGCTAAACAAAACATTTGAAGATGTCACTTTGTGCTCTGAGAAATTA
>NW_019185720.1:0-128 GCF_002260705.1 Seriola dumerili
AGACACCCATAGTCTCTCCTGATTGGCTGTCATCAGCCGCAACAACCAGTGGTGAATACAAACACGGACAACAAATGATCAAAAGACAGTCTGCTTCCTGTTTACACCGGCCCAGTGTTCATGAACGG
>NW_019185721.1:0-215 GCF_002260705.1 Seriola dumerili
AATATCAGTATACTACTCTGTGACATATCATAAAACGTCATAGTATTGTAAGGCATAAAATGTTTTACTATAGTAAGGTATAAAAATGGAAAAATAATTAATTGTATACTATGGTGTGAAAATATCAAAAAGCATCATGAGAGAGTAAAGCCCACACCAGGGTTTGAACCCATGACTTTCTCATTGTGAAGCAACAAGCCTAACCATTGCACCAC
>NW_019185723.1:0-143 GCF_002260705.1 Seriola dumerili
GCAATCTCTGAGACACCTGTCTAGCTTGTCAGGGGTGGCGTTTTTAAAATGTTCCAGATGTGTCCTTACAAAATGTCTGACTTGGAGATATCTCACTTTTTGATAGACCATATTTCTCTTGTAGTTGTTGAAATGATGCAAAT
>NW_019185724.1:0-105 GCF_002260705.1 Seriola dumerili
CCCGCCTGCCGCGCGGGAGGCCCGGGTTCGATTCCCGGCTAATGCAAGCCACTTTTTCATTTGCTCGGGTTTGATACCCAAACAGTGCAACACACTTTTTGGGAT
>NW_019185725.1:0-144 GCF_002260705.1 Seriola dumerili
TCAACTTTTTTTGATATTTTATGCCTTACTATACTATGAAGTTTTGACATTTTATGCCTTATTATACTATGACTTTTTTTTTTACATTTTTATGTAATATTAAAATTTAACATTTTTTTTGATATTTTATGCCATACTATACTA
>NW_019185726.1:0-128 GCF_002260705.1 Seriola dumerili
TTAACAATCAACTAACACTCTTCAATAGGACAAGAGGGAAACTATATTATTTTATAACCCACTGAAGCAGTTCACAGGCCAGTAACAGCTAAAATTGAAAGCACATTAACAAGAAACGATGAAATATG
>NW_019185727.1:0-150 GCF_002260705.1 Seriola dumerili
ACAGTTCGGACAACCACCTCCATGACGTGATCCATTTTTAAGGACTTGCAGCATAATGCCTCCTGATGCAAAATGCAATGAAATGTCCAAAAATCACCCCCTCCATTTGCGGCTTGTACTTTCTCTCTGAACTTGGTCACAACACCTGCT
>NW_019185728.1:0-250 GCF_002260705.1 Seriola dumerili
CTCTCTCTCTCTCTCTCCAACCCAACCGGCATAGGCAGATGGCCGGTTGGGTTGGAGAGTTTGAGTTGGAGTCTGCGTCTTTGGAGACTTACAAATCACAATCCCAGACGAGTCCCGGATGGATGAAATGCCACAAACCTACAAATGTGATTTCCGTGCATTTATTTCCAAAGGACAGGTCATAAGTTACCTCAAACAGACATTTGACTATTTTCATGCGCACATGATGAAATTAGAGGTTACACTGTAT
>NW_019185729.1:0-118 GCF_002260705.1 Seriola dumerili
AGTTTTTTTTGTTTTTTTGTTTAGTTCCCACGATTGGTTGTGTGTTTGTTTACTTTCATGTATTACACTGTAAGTCCCCCCCCCCCACTCACTTCTCAATAGCTGAGACATGTTTTGT
>NW_019185730.1:0-196 GCF_002260705.1 Seriola dumerili
GGCTCTCCAGCAGACATTTTAAGCCCTTCATGCACACTTTCCGTAAATCCGCATTTCTGCAGACTTTGCCTGATGGAATTAAGTTCACAGCGTTTTGACATTAAACACGGGGTTGCTGTGGTTACCAGTGGATGCCCGGAAGCATAAAAAACAGCAAACAACGGCCGTAAAACACAAGAAATAATAATAATACATA
>NW_019185731.1:0-105 GCF_002260705.1 Seriola dumerili
TTTTCTGCTAATGACAATCAGCTTTTTCTCTCTTCCTGACTTTTCCTTAAATCCCTCTATAAACTCCTCCATCAAATACCCCATCCATTTTCTTTTTTAAAAAGA
>NW_019185732.1:0-108 GCF_002260705.1 Seriola dumerili
TTGTAGTTTTTTTTATTATATATATTGTTGTATTTTATGCATTTCATCAGTTTTTTATAATATATAATCACATTGCATTTTATGTTTCAGGTGTTTTTCTATAATACA
>NW_019185733.1:0-140 GCF_002260705.1 Seriola dumerili
CACTCAACATAGTAAGATCGTGAGAGTAAGATTGTGTGGGTTTTGGTAAATGATGGAAATTTAACTTAATATTGCTGTTAATGGCACAAACAGTAGTTAACGGTCACATACGAGCGGATTCTTTTTTGTTTTCTAAACTT
>NW_019185734.1:0-243 GCF_002260705.1 Seriola dumerili
TTTTTTTTTTTGCGCATTGCGCAGCTGTGACCCCGCTCTGCTGCACTTCACTGTAACTGGCGCGATCAGGTGACCCCTCCCCTCTGCGTTGTGTGAGGAAAATGAGGAGCTGGAGGCTTGTTTATCTTCATGTGGCGCCGGTTATTACCTGAAGAGGAACAGAGTATGTCCTGCTCAGTCATACATGTGACACCTCAACAGAACTTCTTCAAATTCGGCACAAACATTCACTTAGACTCAAGG
>NW_019185735.1:0-394 GCF_002260705.1 Seriola dumerili
TCTCTCTCTCTCTCATGACATCCTGTTGACATTTCGTAGGCCACCACTTCTGGTGCAACTCTAAAGGATATGGACCTCAAATTAATGCATTTGCCATTCTAACACTTATGCCCCAACTGTTGTTTCATTGAAAATGCTTTCAGACTTAACACAATAATAATACTGCTACATAATTAAACAGCACTGTGTTTTATACTGCAGAAGTAATGGGCACAAAACTAAGATAATGGAAGTAATGTATAAAAGAGGCGGAAACAAAGTGTTTAAAGTCTTAATATGACAATTTAATTGTAGGATGTTCCATGTGGCTATGTGTGTCTGAATCTATTTCTCCATAGATAGTGTTGCTCTTACTGATATTTTAAGGCTAGATCAAACCCTGCCATATTATATA
>NW_019185736.1:0-150 GCF_002260705.1 Seriola dumerili
TATTAACATGAATATAATAAACAACTAAGACTCTCAATCAAGACTACAAAAGATCCAAAATCTGAACACAACAGCAAAACAAACTCCCAGGCTGAGAAGCAGCAAGACCAACAGTCCCCATGCCTGAAGCCTCTCTCTTCTGATGCTGCA
>NW_019185737.1:0-162 GCF_002260705.1 Seriola dumerili
AATTAAAAGACTCAGCTCCTGGCCTCGTCCTGATTGGCTTACGGTAACGAGCAGCGTCTCTAAAGCATGTGACGGCGGCTCGTGTTTCAGTCGCACAGAGCGCTGCTCGTCCTTCCAGCGGCTGCAGTGTTTTATCATGTGGTTCTCGCCGCGCTCGCCACA
>NW_019185738.1:0-100 GCF_002260705.1 Seriola dumerili
TCCAGACCATTGCTTGACACTAAACATGTTGAGACAAATGCCATGACATTGCTGGAGTACGGATATTGGCACGAGAAAACCACTGGGTGTCAAAACCTGT
>NW_019185739.1:0-115 GCF_002260705.1 Seriola dumerili
CCCTAACCCTTACCCCCTCCCTCCCTTCCTAACCCTTCCCCTTTTCCCTTCCATGTGGGTTTCCTCCTTTTTTTCCCACAATCCAAAATAATTGAAAGGTGATTTGTCTTTTTGT
>NW_019185740.1:0-160 GCF_002260705.1 Seriola dumerili
AAACTCTGGGCACAAGTTGGACAATGGCAAATAAGTCTTTAGACTTCAGGTAGTTTACTTTTCAAACCTGGCATCTTATTTTTAAGGTATTTTCAGAGTATGACGGGTTAAAGTTAAACAGTGAAGTTTCATGAAGCCACCTTCAGAGCATTTCCACTGA
>NW_019185741.1:0-100 GCF_002260705.1 Seriola dumerili
GTACATCAGAATGTGAATCTGACTGTGATGCTGCATCAGGGAATACAAAGTTAGATGTGAAGAATCTGGTTGATAGTCCAAACTCAGGTGACATGCTGAA
>NW_019185742.1:0-133 GCF_002260705.1 Seriola dumerili
CACAAGAGGTGTAAATGTTTCACAAATATGAAGCTGTGTGTTAAACTGTCTTTCCACTCTTCTTGTTAATCTACTCCAGATTTGACAAGTCTAGATACAGTGTTTATTGATCTGCACCTGGTCTGATGTAGTG
>NW_019185743.1:0-212 GCF_002260705.1 Seriola dumerili
ACACAAAAGAACTAAGGTAAGCCGTGAGGTTTGGACATCAGTATGATCAGTGGCGTGGTTGCATGTGTGCATGAGTGGGATGTATGAAGTGTGAGCTGTTGTCTGCATGAACACAAAAGTACAATATGCTGAGGAGCCGAGAGAGAGCGCCCAATGACAGCGCATGGAGAGGTTACTTCTTACAGTGCAGAAGCAGTGGGCCCAGGTGATCT
>NW_019185744.1:0-101 GCF_002260705.1 Seriola dumerili
ACATTTTTATGCCTTACTATACTATGATGTTTTTCATCATTTTTATCCTTTATTATACGCTAACATTTTTGACATTTTTATGCCATACTATACTATGATGT
>NW_019185745.1:0-145 GCF_002260705.1 Seriola dumerili
GTCTTGCTCAAAGATTCAGACATTCTGGAAAAGGGTTCAAGAGATTATCACAGAGGTCATATGAGTGGATTTTGAGTTTTGCCCCAGTCTTTACATATTAGTTAACCCTAAACCCATGGCCCATATTGTAAAACCCTTATCCAAT
>NW_019185746.1:0-102 GCF_002260705.1 Seriola dumerili
TACTATGATGTTTTTTGGCATTTTTATGCCAAACTATACCATGACGTTTTTGGGCCTTGTTACGCCTTACTATACTATGTCATTTGATGGCTTACCATAATA
>NW_019185747.1:0-119 GCF_002260705.1 Seriola dumerili
AAAATTCTCTAAAAACTAATGACTGAAAATAATAGAAATGTTTAAAGTGAGATTCAAATTTATTTCAATGTCAAAAAAACCAGGAGTTTCAGCTCAGTTCAAAACAATAATATTCTTGT
>NW_019185748.1:0-5351 GCF_002260705.1 Seriola dumerili
TTAAAACTCCTTTAGGATACCATGACCTGGACAAATGAGTATATTCACAGGCAGCCTGTACGATTAAAACTCTCCACGTTGTCATCCAGAAGCACAGTGGTTCCAAGTCAGAAGCTAACTGGGCTGCAGGTCAGAGGTTTCTACTCATGAAAGAAAATCCCTCTCCCAGTAACCTATTGAAGAGAATTCATTCCTGCCAATTTAAGCCACATTCCTACTCCTAAGACAGCAAGGGCATGGCCTCACCTAGAGCACCTTGCGGAAGAAATTGCTCCTTTCATGGAATGTGATGTTGGTATGCCCATAGGTTACAAGTGTTCTCAAGCCCTGTTACCCAGAGAAGTTGTGTCAGGCAAAGACAATGAGCCATTTGCCCAAAGAACAGACCTTGGCTGGAGTATAGTCAGCTGTGTCAATCCTTATGTAGACTATGGCGACGCACTTGGAAGCAGCCACAGGGTTGTTGTGAGGCAGGTAGTACCTTGTCTGCAGTCTCCTGCTCATGTGACTAGTGAAGTTGGATACATATGCCGAACACAAGTCAAGAAATTAGTCATGGCCCCTGATGTGATAAAGGTGCTTGAGTCTGACTTGAATGAAAGGGCTGTTGAGGATGCTCACTTCTCTCAAGAGGATGTGCGCTTCATATCAATAATGGAGGAGGGAATCAAGATCAATGCAGATGGTCACTGCAAAATGCCTTTGCCATTTAAGGAAGCCAGGCCAAATGTGCCAGACAAGAGGAAATGTGCAGATCAGCGTCTGAACTGTTTGAAAAGGAGATTTGAGAGAGACAAGCAATACCATAAGGATTACGTAGCTTACATGAGTGAAACGATTGCTCGCAGAGAAGGTTCCAGATGAAGAAATGGACAAGACCCCTGCCTGGTACATCCCTCACCACGGGGTGTATCACCCCCAGAAACCAGGCAAAGTACAGGTCGTGTTGGATAGCTCTGCGAAGTTTCAAGGCATGTGACTGAACGATGATCTGCTTACTGGGCCAGAATTGACAAATACTCTGGTGGGTGTTCTCTGTCGGTTTGGTAAGGGTCCGGTAGCAATCATGTGCGACGTTGAACGTATGTTCCATCAGTTTCATGTCAGAGCAGAAGACCAAGACTATTTGAGATTTCTGTGGTGGGATGATGGAGACTTTCAATCCCAGCCATCAGTTTATAGAATGAGAGTGCACCTGTTCGGGGCAGCATCATCACCCGGATGTGCAAACTATGGACTGAAACACATTGGCGCTCAAGGACAAGGTGGCTTTGGTGAAGCATCCATCCACTTCATTGAAAGAAACTTTTACGTGGATGATGGCCTGACTCGCGAGACAGCTCTGCAGCACTGGCAAGCTGCGAATCCATAAGTCTGTTTCAAATCGTCGGGAAGTGCTTGCATCAATTCCCAGGGAAGATTGTGCTGAAACAATAAGACATCAAGACTTAGCCTTGGGTGAGCAGCAGATTGAGAGAGCCTTAGGTGTGAAATGGTGCGTCTCTTCAGATCAATTCCTATTCAGGGTCATTGTAAACGAACATCCGATCTCTAGAAGAGGAGTCTAGTCGACAGTGGCTTCTATCTACGATCCACTCGGGTTTGTAGCACCTTTCATTGCTGTTGGGAAGCAGATACTTCAACAGATGTGCCGAGACAAGATGGGATGGGATGGGATGAACCTCTGTCTGATGACTTGCGGCCACAATGGGAGTCTTGGCTGTTGGACCTACAGAATGTAGCACATGTCAAGATTCAGCAATGTTACCTCTCAACAGGTTTCAAGGAAGTTCAAAGATACAAACTCCATCACTAACACCACGGAATGAGTGGAAACTGGCCAGGGTCACTGAAGTATATCTGGGTAAGGATGGATGCGTGAGAAAACTTCTATTGCTCATCAGTGACTCAGCTCTAGATGATCAAGGAAAACGTCTCAGCAAACCAACTTATCTGGAGCGGCCTGTCCACAAGACGGTTACCCTGCTTGAAGCCGAGTAGTGCAGCTGTCTGTCTACCTTTCTTTTCTATTCTTTAAGGATATTCCTATTTGAATCCTACACTTAAGTTCATTAGAGAAATCGAGGTGATTTGGTGGGAGTGTAGCTGCATTTAGAGATAGTCATACAATTTAAGTTCAATGAATAATATAAAAAGTCTACTACCTACGCAAGTATGTTGGCGGAGTTATGAACTCCATCACTTCTCCGACGCAAGTGTCACAGGGTATGGAGTGTGTACTTACCTGAGAGCAATCAGTGCATCAGGACAAATCCACTGTTCTCTAGTCATGGCTAAGGCCAGAGTCGCCCCTCGCAAAGGTCACCACTGTAGCAAGACTTGAGCTGTCAGCAGCTGTTGTTGCTGTCCGTACTAGTGATCTGCTCAGGAAGGAGCTGGAAATAGAAAGTTCCCAGGAGATTTTCTGGACAGACTCAAAGGTGGTCCTTGGATACGTTAATAACAATGCCAGACGATTTGATGTCTTTGTGGCAAACCGCATCCAGCATATGAAGGAAAGTACCAGTTGAAGCCAATGGAGACATGTGCCCTCGGGGGAAAACCCCGCTGATCATGCGTCAAGGGGCCTCAGGGCTAAAGAGCTCATTGCTTCTAACTGGTTTACTGGTCCAGAACTTCTGTGGTGTGAAGAGCCTCCCAGCGGAGATGTTAAGGTGGGAGACATAGCAGTTGAAGACCTAGAAGTTGGTAAAGCTTTCGCACACAAGATCTTGACAATAGAAGATTCACTGCTTGATCGCTTCCTGAAGTTTTTTAGTTGTGACAGTTTAGTCAGAGCCGTTGCCAAAATTGTACGACGTACCAAAGAGGTGAAAGGTTTGACATCAAGAACCAATGAAGCCACAAGTCTCGAAGAGAGAAAGGATGCAGAACTTACTATCATAGGCAAGGTCCAAAGAGCAACCTTCTGGAAGGAAATAAAGGGTCTTCAGTGTGGCAAGGAAATGGTAACAATCCCTTGTTACAAGCTGCATAAACTGAATCCTTTCTTGGACGAGCAAGGAATCCTCAGGGTGGGAGGTCCACTAGAGCACGCTGCTTTGCATCCGCACATCAAGCATCCAGCAGTGTTGCCAAGGACGAGTCACATATCAAAGTTGTTGATCAAGCACTACCATCACAGGGTGCAACACCAAGGGCGTGGTATAACAATGAATGAGCTGCGATCAAACGGCATCTGGATACTTGGATGTAGTCATGCTGTGTCGTCCTACATCTACAAGTGTGTCAGGTGTAGAAAGTTGAGAAGGTGTACAGAGCAACAAAGAATGGCAGACTTACCCCGTGAACGCATGGAAACAACTCCTCCCTTCACATATTGTGGGATGGAGTGTTTTGGCCCATTCTATGTCAAGGAGGGCAGAAGGGAGCTGAAGAGGTATGGTCTGCTGTTTACCTGTCTGTGCTCTCGTGCTGTGCACATTGAACTGCTCGATGACACGACGACTGATGCCTTCATTAATGCTCTTCGTGCATTCATTGCCTTATGTGGAAACGTTGGACAACTTCAGTCTGATCAGGGCACTAACTTTGTTGGTGCTAGACGTCAATTCCTGGAAGCTGTAATAGAGATGGACCAAGAGGGCCTTAAGCACCTAGACTGAGTTTGTCATGTACCCTCCATCTGCCAGCCATATGGGTGGAGCCTGGGAAAGGCAAATCAGAAGAATAAGAAGTGTGCTGACATCTATTCTGGATCAGTCATCCAGAAGGCTTGATGGGTCATCTTTGCAAACTTACCTTCACAAAGTCATGGCAATCATAAACAGCAGACCTTTAACAGCTCACTTACTCAATGATCCAGCTGGGCCACAGCCTCTTACACGTAATCATATTCTGACAATGAAGTCTTCAGTACTCTTGCCACCACCTGGAGAGTTCGTCAAGGAAGACCTGTATCTTGACAAAAGATAGCGTAAGGTGCAACATTTAGCCAATGAGTTCTGGTCTAGATGGAAGAAAGAGTACCTGTTAAACCTGCAACAGAGACAAAAATGGTAAAGGCGCACAGAAATGCAAAGGTCAATGATATAGTGATTGTGCAAGACGACACTGCACCACGGAATGAGTGGAAACTGGCCAGGGTCACTGAAGTATATCTGGGTAAGGATGGATGTGTGAGAAAGCTTCTATTGCTCATCAGTGAATCAGCTCTAGATGATCAAGGAAAACGTCTCAGCAAACCAACTTATCTGGAGCGGCCTCTCCACAAGACGGTTACCATGCTTGAAGAGTATTCTGTTGTATGTGTTTGCAAATTTAAAGCAGCTTGTTACTGCATGAAATTTGAATTATTATTATTATTTATTATGATATATGATGGATTTACAAGTGCCAAGTCAAGGATAACTGAACTTCAAAAGTCTGATCTAAATGCCTTCTTTGTATTGCTATTTTTCAGTTACCTAAGGTCCCTCCTTGAAGTCCTTGCTCCTTGAAATCTAATCAATGTGTTGCTATGTTAAGCAATAGTTACCAGCAGATGGTTGTCCCATGGCGTTCGGTCCGGTCCGGTCCAGTCAGTTGGAGGTGGAAGGGCCGACTGCCAAAGAGGAAGTGGAGGGTTCCAGCTGCATTTATAGAGAAGAGGATTAGTGGTATAATCTTTTAGAGTTTTTGAGTGTAATAGTAATACTCGTACTCATCGTCTCCTGCTTATCCGGATCCGGGTCGCGGGGGCAGCAGCCTCAGCAAAGAGGTCCAGACAGCCCTCTCCCCAGCCACGTCCACCAGCTCTTCCGGGAGAATCCCGAGGTGTTCCAAGGCCAGCCGACAGATATAATTCCTCCAGTGTGTCCTTGGTCGGCCCTGAGGCCTCCTCCCGGTTGGACATGCCCGGAACACCTCCCCAGGGTGGCACCTAGACTGTGAGTTTGTCATGAACCCTCCATCTGCCAGCCATATGGGTGGAGCCTGGGAAAGGCAAATCAGAAGAATAAGAAGAGTGCTGACATCTATTCTGGATCAGTCATCCAGATGGCTTGATGGGTCATCTTTGCAAACTTACCTTCACAAAGTCATGGCAATCATAAACAGCAGACCTTTAACAGCTCACTTACTCAATGACCCAGCTGGGCCACAGCCTCTTACATGTAATCATATTCTTACAATGAAGTCTTCAGTACTCTTGCCACCACCTGGAGAGTTCGTCAAGGAAGACCTGTATCTTCACAAAAGAAGGCGTAAGGTGCAACATTTAGCCAATGAGTTCTGGTGTAGATGGAAGAAAGAGTACCTGTTAAACCTGCAACAGAGACAAAAATGGCAAAAGACATGCAGAAATGCAAAGTTCGATGATATAGTGATTGTGCAAGACGACACTGCACCAC
>NW_019185749.1:0-124 GCF_002260705.1 Seriola dumerili
GCAAACACACTTCATGCAGCCAGTAACTGCACATAAACAGGAAGCCCCCCCCCCCAAAAAAAGATAAATTAAAAAAAATTTTTTAAAAAATGTAAACAATATGTTTTTATGAAAAGCTGATGGA
>NW_019185750.1:0-112 GCF_002260705.1 Seriola dumerili
CAAGCAAATCATTCATAATTTTATTATAGATAAATATATACACATTTATATACATTGTTGGATGAAAAATTTTTTTTTTAAATCATATTCATAAATCCCATTCCAGTCCAAC
>NW_019185751.1:0-154 GCF_002260705.1 Seriola dumerili
GAGCCCATGAATAAGAGTGTAGCGACTCCAGTCCACTTGGTGGCAGAAATGCCTGTAAACCTGTAAACTTGACACTAGTGGCTCCATTAGGCCGTTTATAAACAAACATAATATGCAAATCAGATTGTCATATTGCTTATTACTAATGCAATAC
>NW_019185752.1:0-136 GCF_002260705.1 Seriola dumerili
AAAAGCAGAAGTGTTTAGTGAGGAGGTTTTTGTCACAGCATGAATCACTGTGATACAGCTTCATCAGCAGAGTTGTCCCATGTTTGACAGAAATACTGAGCAGAGTCTCCTGCCTCTGATCGCTTAATGATGAACT
>NW_019185753.1:0-140 GCF_002260705.1 Seriola dumerili
CAACAAAAAAATTAATTGTTACCACATTTGTGAAAACTAATTGATTTTTTTTTATACTGATGGATGTTCCCTGCATGGTGATTACTGACCAGTACCTCGTTTTTTACTGCCACACCACTGATGTCAGACACATTTCTACC
>NW_019185754.1:0-143 GCF_002260705.1 Seriola dumerili
TATTGAATAGCCTCTGTGTATGATAATGTGCTATACACAAATTTGCCTTGCCTTATCAGTCATATACTCAATTTGTATAGCAAGGAAAATGGAGGGTATTATATCATTTATATACAGTGTCAGTTCTCAAAGTCAAACATGTG
>NW_019185755.1:0-100 GCF_002260705.1 Seriola dumerili
CTGAAACACTACATAAATCTGTAGACACACAAACGTTTTATACCTTACTATAATTTGATGATTTTTGTTGTTTTTATGCCATACTTATACTATGATGACG
>NW_019185756.1:0-184 GCF_002260705.1 Seriola dumerili
TACAATTTTTAACATTTTTATGCCATACTATACTATGACCTTTTAGGATATTTTACGCTATAACATTCTATGATGTTTTATAACGTTTTTATGCCTTATTATACTATGACTTTTCACTCTAAACTATACTATAACGTTTTTTGAAATTTTTATGCTATAATATGTTATTACAATTTTTAACAAT
>NW_019185757.1:0-148 GCF_002260705.1 Seriola dumerili
TTGATAAATTGACAAATTATTTCAGCTCTGGTAGTAACCATACACACTTGGAAGAAACGGTTGAGAGTTTATACAAGTTTGGATGTTTCCCCCCTCGGCCACTAGAGGGCAGTCACGTTCCATCAAAATGCGCTAACTTGGCTTTAAA
>NW_019185758.1:0-143 GCF_002260705.1 Seriola dumerili
ATTTAATGTACCTGGAAATCTTTTTTTTCTTTTTCTTTTATTATTTTATCAGTCATAGATAACAGGCTATTGAGCAACGAAGGCCGACCAGCCTTGGACCAACTTGCCCGAGGAACTGAGATTAGGAAACACTCTGTATAAAT
>NW_019185759.1:0-481 GCF_002260705.1 Seriola dumerili
TTTTTTTCCAAAATAAATTATAACACCATACTATGACATATGGTATATATTTTTGGGCTTTTGTGCCTTTATTGAACAGGATAGTATAGAGAGACAGGAAATGGGGAGGCACAGAGAGGGGGAATGACATGCAGAAAAGGGCCGTCCGATGTAGGATTGGAGCCANGAAAAGGGCCGTCCGATGTAGGATTGGAGCCATAAAATGTTTTACCTTTTCTTGGCATTTTATGCCTTAATATACTATTTAGTTTGATGCCTGACCATAATATGACGTTTTTATGACATTTTATGCCTTAATATACTATGTTGTGTTTTTGACAATTTTTGCCATACTATACTATGATGTTTTTTGGTATTTTTCTGCCATAATATTTTTTGCCATTTCTTTGCATTTATGCCTTACTATACTATTTAGTTTGATGCGTGACCATAATATGAAGTGTTTATGACATTTTATGCCTTAATATACTATGTTGTGTTT
>NW_019185760.1:0-134 GCF_002260705.1 Seriola dumerili
TCTCCTACGGGAGACGGGTTCAGTTCACCCACCCTAACCGGCCAGCGCCTCCCCCAAGGGACTCTCGTCCTCCCGGTCCCAGATTTCGCTCCTACGCGGAAGCGGTTCGAACTAACCCGGCGCCAGTCCGGAGG
>NW_019185761.1:0-1300 GCF_002260705.1 Seriola dumerili
AACTACACACCGTTGATTACAAAACTATTTACAATTGTATTTCTTTCCAAAATTAGACCCACAAATCACAGGAAAATATTCCTGCCAGGGTACATAGAGTTTATACATAATACATTTATTAAGTTATATAATGATTACTGGTTACTTGCACACACATACACACAATGAACTGTATTTGCCTCCTGTGTGTCTGAAGTGCCTGCAAAGTGAGTCTGAGCTAAGAACGCAGCCAGACTCTTCTGGCTATGTGATTTGCTCCTTTCTCAACAGCTTTCCAGGTTATACATCAAGTTGTATTGTTGTAACTTAGATGTGTTCCAATGGTATTTAGATGCATTCAACAATACTCATTTAGGGAAATCTCTAGTTCACACATACGGGATCAGAATTGAAAAGAGCAGTAGTCCCATGGACTGATGTTAGGGTTTAGATGAGTCAGGTTTTGCAAGGGCTTTGCATCATTGGAACAAGTAAGTCACTGATTATCCAGCCAGTTAAACATGAACCCTGATAGTTTCTATTCATTGGTTCACTGCAATCATTAGTGACAAGAAAAAGAATCTGTTTGAACATGACGTTGACTTGTTTCCATGTTTTCCACTTATCCTGGTTTGAAAGTTTAACTTCACAGTTTATTTCTATGAGAAAACTATAGAAACTTGTTTTTGTGTGAACGCTATAGAGAGTTGAGGTCAGACTTGTCTTTCAATGTTCAACCACTCTGGTTTATTTATAAATAATTTATGTTTTCTATTGTTTAGTCAATGATTAGTTTATATATTGACTCAAATTTACTCTGTGAAGAAACGAAGACAGGTCATCCCAGCACTCTACCACTGTTGCCATACTCCTGATGAGGTTGGCAACCTTTAGATAATCTTGCAGTGTTTTTCCAAAGAGAGACAGCCTTCAGTCAAAAAACAGGAAATATTTGAACTCACAACTAATGCTCAACCTGATTAGTTTCCACTAGCTGTTGAGGCCTACTGAACCCATGCAGCTGAACACTGCCTTACTTCCTCTAAGTACAGATCTCCTCTTCCCCAGTGCTATCATTTTTTTATCACTCCTTTTCCTTTTTGCTTTTGAAAACAGATGTGTAGTAGATGTAAATGAGGAGAAGGAAAAATAAGTAGCAACACTACCTTTATCACAAGAGGAAGCAGGATTTATGATGTTATAGGAACTAGTATTGTGATACCGTGTTTGCCCTGATTTATTTTTTTTCTTGGAACGCAGATGTTTCATCCAGCTCACCTCCACGCATACCTTCAGTAAACAACGAATCTGTCACCTCCTC
>NW_019185762.1:0-106 GCF_002260705.1 Seriola dumerili
TTCGTCTCATCATATGACATATGTGGTTTTGAGCGAAATGTCTCAAGAATTATTGAATGGATTGCCATGAAACTTTGTCCCCATATTCAGCTTCCCATCTGGATGA
>NW_019185763.1:0-121 GCF_002260705.1 Seriola dumerili
TATTGAATCATCGGCCCGATCCTACAGTAAAACATAATGAACTTATTACAGATATGCCACAGAGAGTAGAATAGAGTAGAGCGCCTTTATTTGTCATTGCACAGCTATGCAACAAAATGTG
>NW_019185764.1:0-116 GCF_002260705.1 Seriola dumerili
CAGGCTACTAATGTGTTTTGAACGTCATAGTGAAAAAAAATATGAAAACACATCATAGTGAAAAAAAGAAAACAAAGATGTTGCCCCTTTTTGACAGTCACAGTTACAGTATGGCT
>NW_019185765.1:0-134 GCF_002260705.1 Seriola dumerili
TTGTCATCAGACATTTGGATCTGCGTAAGACATCAGCTAGCTTAGCTATAGGTTTGTTTTTAGCCTGGTTGCTAGAATATATAGAGTATAGAAATAGAATATGAAAGTATGTTATGCCGTATGTAAATGCACTT
>NW_019185766.1:0-114 GCF_002260705.1 Seriola dumerili
TACTGTAATATATCGTTTTATGCCATAGTATACTATGACATTTTTATGACCTTTTATGCCATAGTATACGGTGACGTTTTTTCACGTTTTATGCCATACTATATTATGACATTT
>NW_019185767.1:0-104 GCF_002260705.1 Seriola dumerili
CTGGTACAAGCAATTAAAGAACAGACAACTACAGCTCCTGGGATACATGCATTCAGACAATGCAAATCCAGAGCCAGGACTGGATGTCAAGATGGGTGGAAGTG
>NW_019185768.1:0-144 GCF_002260705.1 Seriola dumerili
CCTCATAAAGGTGCAAAATGGCACGTCGCTCAAGGTGCCAGTTCTGGGACGCCTCGGTGGCTCACCTGGTGGAGCGCACGTCACATGGGTTTGGTCCTAACTGATGCGGCCATGGGTTCGAGTCCGACCCGCAGCCCTCTGCTG
>NW_019185769.1:0-150 GCF_002260705.1 Seriola dumerili
ACTGGACTGGACTGTCTGGTATTTTCGCTTGCAGAACCCAGTGACTGCCCCTGAGACTTGGACAGTGTTTTATTTTACCCTGAATGTTTTAGCTTTTTATTGATAAAAAGCAATTGCATTTTAAAAACTGAATATTTAAAATAAACATAT
>NW_019185770.1:0-106 GCF_002260705.1 Seriola dumerili
GCTAGCTGCTAATGCTAGCAAGCTAGCCCCACCCCACATTCTGCTTGTCCACGTTTTTTCATCAATAAAAAAAATGCTAATGCTAACTGCTAATGCTAGCAAGCTA
>NW_019185771.1:0-108 GCF_002260705.1 Seriola dumerili
TCAATTATACCAAACTTTAAGCCTTAATTAAATGTAAACAGGTGTCATGAAGGAGAAAATTAACTATAGACACCAAAACAGTTTTTTGCACCAGGCTATAAACATGTT
>NW_019185772.1:0-137 GCF_002260705.1 Seriola dumerili
AGATGAATTAGTCACAATACAGTCAGGTACAAGTGTGTTGAACGTGCTGAGCTGAGCTGCTGATATTAGAAAGAACGCTGCTGTTCCAAATGTAAATAGTCCCGTCCTCTGGACTCCGGACTTCTGAGTTGAAATTG
>NW_019185773.1:0-332 GCF_002260705.1 Seriola dumerili
AAAAAAAAAAAAAAAAGCAGCATATCTATGATAGTTTCCGTTTCCTGCAGGCTGTTTGCATTTAGGGACTGAGAGTCAGCACATATGCTGCCTCTCTACTGAGTTAGCATTTGCAAGCTGCTTTCTCTCTTATTTCATCTCTTCTTTCTCTTGTTTAGCTTTTCTTGTCTTCCGTCTTCTTTCTCTACAAACTCTTTTCCTGTTCACTCAAGCTTGATGCAGATCTGTGTCAGTAAATTTGAGATATTCTGTCCTTCCACTTACCTCCCCCTCTTGCTTTTTGGCTGGACCACAACAGTGAAGCCAGTCCAATAGACTGACTGACTGACTGA
>NW_019185774.1:0-230 GCF_002260705.1 Seriola dumerili
TAACTCCCAATACATCTGTAAAAGGTGTGCATTAAATTGATCATGACATATCCATCAATTCACTTTTCTCAGTCATATGCTGGTTGGTGAGGTGGATTAAAGGCGCCCGGTCCTCAGAACTTTGGAGCATCCTCTTGAGAGCGGGGGCGAGCGGCTCGTGGGGAGATCCGGGAGATTTGACGGTGGCCTGACAGTCGTCTTGGCCACAACCAGTGGAGTTGTCGGTTGTT
>NW_019185775.1:0-110 GCF_002260705.1 Seriola dumerili
TATAAGGGATTTACCATAAACTGCAAGTATCAAACATCATCGAACTTATAAATATTAAATATAAATATTTTAATAGTAACACTAGTAACCTTGTTATGTATTACCCATGT
>NW_019185776.1:0-118 GCF_002260705.1 Seriola dumerili
TCTGTTTCCAGTCTTTATGCTAAGCTAAGCTAAGCTAACGGGCTGCCAGTGGTGGCTTCCTGTTTACTGCACACACACAAGAGTGGTATCGATCTTCTCAGCTAACTCTGGGAAACAA
>NW_019185777.1:0-368 GCF_002260705.1 Seriola dumerili
CACACACACACACACACACTTGCCTGCAAACAGTGTATCAGATTAAAACAGAACCAGCCTCACATGATCTGCAGAGCAGTGCTGCAGAAAGGTGTGCAGAAAAGCAACGAAAACAAAGTTGTATGTTTTTGGCCGGTGGCTTGACTGTGATATATGAGCAAGGCAAGTGTGGGTGTGCGTGTGTGTATGTGTGAGTGTGTGTAAGAGTGGGGAGAGCGGCATGAGTCCAAACAGGATATTGTAGTACACGGGAGCACAGATTCTTCCTGCGGCATTTTGGCTCTGTGGGTTCAGGACAGCCTCGACGACAAGCAGACAGCACCCCCTACGTTGTCACACACACACACACACACACACACACACACACA
>NW_019185778.1:0-1124 GCF_002260705.1 Seriola dumerili
GTAACTCCTGGGTGATGGAATAGGCGTCACTGACTGTGCGACACTGGTGATTTTGCGCTGTGGAGTCGTCCCAGACACCCAGTTCATACAGCTGTGAATGCATGGACTTTACATGTAAGTTCATCAGTGGGCCGTAGGCTTAGTCACCATTGTGTTACCTCTACCTATGGCAATAAATAGTGACCTAACTCAGTTTATTTGAATTAAAATCTTTGAGATTACCACTTTAATGTGGACTGTGCACTTTTTATGTGCCATTTTGTTTAAATCCAAACCTACAAGTTTCACTTTCTTTTTAATTATGTCTACTGAAGCTGAAGTGATGGTGTTTGGAGGGACTGTAAAGAGGACCTGTCACTGATTTGGTGGCGTTATGGCAGCAAGCCATGACTCAGTGCAAGACTCCAGTGTCCAGGAGACCATTGATCTGTTATTCAGAGATGAGCAATGAGGCAGTGAGTCAGAAGAGGACAACATGGAGGGAAACTCTGATTACAGCCCCTCAAGTGATGATGAAGATGAAGAGGAATCTGAGGAAAAGCAGAAGGCAAGGGACACAAGAGCCCATACATCTGACATTTTGTCAACTTTCCAACTCTTCTTCTCTCCATCCGATGAAAAACATTACGTGACACACACGGAGGGCATGCAACAGCGTGGACAGGAATGGAAGATGTTTAGCTGAGGCTGGTGAATCGACAAAAGCAAAATGCAACAGAGTGCGATAGAAAACGGACTGAATTAATCATGACCCACAATAGGGAGCACTTTGGCATTTAACTTGAATGGGAAAGTGACCTGTCTGTACATGAGGCATGTGACCTAAGTGTTCACTGAAGCTTCAGCTCCACTGAGGAGCCTGAAAACAGCTGTGCGGAGCGATAATGAGGCCGTTACGTTCTTTAAATTAATACATGAAAGAAACATAAATGCTGTACTTCCATTATATGTTTTTAAGTGAAGTTTGATTCAAGCTCTTTTACGTGTGTCACTGTTACACCCTCTTCCTCTGCAATGGTTTTAATGGCTCCCCAGAGATGCTGGCCTTGTGCCATATTCCACAACACCACTGCTGTCTCCAGCTATAGTGCCTAAGTGATATGGAGGGAGCTGAACTCCACTTT
>NW_019185779.1:0-144 GCF_002260705.1 Seriola dumerili
ATCACCAGCTGCAGTCCAACATAGAGGAGTTACAGTCTGCCCGCGGGAGCCGACACCTGCCTGAAGGCCGGGAGACAGGAAGCAGAGTGAAGAGTAACGGCAAGCGGCGATACAAATCACAACTTCCAGTCAGGATTTTCAGAA
>NW_019185780.1:0-477 GCF_002260705.1 Seriola dumerili
ACCAATCAAATTTGGAAATTTGTGGTTCTTGTGCTGTAATTTATTTTGTAAATATTTAATTTATTTTTCATTTTTATTTATTCTATTATTTTATTGATTGAAAGTACTTGAATTTACCTGAAGATTATAATTTTGTATTTTTGTCTCATTAAATGTCTTCACAAATAAATCAAACATTTCTCAACAGTTACTCAGTACTTGAGTAGTTTTTTCAACAAGTACGTTTTTACTCTTACTCAAGTATTTGATGACTATTTTTTACTTCTAATTGAGTCATATTATTCTGAAGTAACAATAATCTTACTTGAGTACAATTTTAGGCTACTCTACCCACCTCTGTTTTATATTTTATATTTCATGTAGACTAGGCCTACATGTCACGGCTTATGTTGATTCATCAGACAGGGTCAACATATGGCCGAAAGATGATGACCGGGTACCTGTCTGCAATGGGAGTGGTTGCTGGTGAACGCCGGG
>NW_019185781.1:0-145 GCF_002260705.1 Seriola dumerili
TAATTACCTGTTCTCTTCTCTAAATCTTCGGATTATGGTGGACACAGTGAATCTACTGATCTACTGATGTTTTATGTATTTTTCTGACGCCCAAGCTGCCGGAATATTATAATTTTTTTAAAGTTTTTTTTTTTTTTTTTTTTTT
>NW_019185782.1:0-187 GCF_002260705.1 Seriola dumerili
TTTTTTGCCATACTCTACTATGTCATTTTTATGACTTTTATGCCTTACTATATTATGTTGTTTTATGCCTTATACTATGACATCTTCATGCGTGTTTATGCCTCACTATACTATGTGTTTTTTTTTACTTTTTATGCCATACTATACCATGATGTTTTTATGACTTTTTTTTGCCATACTATACTAT
>NW_019185783.1:0-107 GCF_002260705.1 Seriola dumerili
ATGTCTGCAGAGTCCAGGCCAGCTTCAAAGAGCATGGCTGTAGAAGCTGAATCTATAATCCTGTCGTATCCCGTCTTTTCATGGAATTTGAACTGCACATCTCAGAC
>NW_019185784.1:0-102 GCF_002260705.1 Seriola dumerili
TCAGACTCGGTCATAAGAAACGTCTTGCGGTCACTCAGTCAGTTATCCACCACATCTCGCACCGCCATCCTGAAGAGCCCCATTTCCTCCGAGCATCTGAAA
>NW_019185785.1:0-139 GCF_002260705.1 Seriola dumerili
GTATCACCACCATCACCGCCACTCTTCCTCCTCTTCCTCCTCCTCCTCCTCCTCTTCATCATCCTCCTCCTCCTCCTCCTCCTCCCTGTGTTCGTCTCCTCTCCATCTCTACACAGTCCACGCGGAGCCATCGTTCTTC
>NW_019185786.1:0-340 GCF_002260705.1 Seriola dumerili
CTGTAATACATTCTACTTCCTCTAGCTGTTTCACAATAAAAGCTTTCCAGCACCTGTGAACGAGTAACAGGCCTTTTATTGTGAAGCAGCAAGAGGAAATACATTATGTTTGTCACCAAGTAAGTGGAACTTTACCTGCTAAAAGTCTATATATTTTATGGGTCTTCCACATGGGAGTATAAAGTTGGCTCAACAGCGCCCCCTAGAAACTTTAAAACAAGGCAATACTCGCCCTGTGCTTCACCTACATGTATGAAATTCAGTAGAAACGTGTAACATGCCAAGACTTACAGAAAAGCCTCTGGCACCCATACCCTAAACCCAACAGGAAGTCAGCCAT
>NW_019185787.1:0-129 GCF_002260705.1 Seriola dumerili
AGCAGAATATTCACTTCAGGTGAATTCAGCATTCTTACACTGTTTTATGGTTCTGTTCAGACTCTCTCAGCCCTTTGGTTACAGTCAGGGAAAGATCCTGCTCAGGTTTAATACAGTGCTTCTCAAACG
>NW_019185788.1:0-2230 GCF_002260705.1 Seriola dumerili
TCCCGGCAGACCCATAGTATCAGACTGCAACAGTTCCACATATCACATCTCCCAATACATCGATTCATTCTTAGGTCCCCTCTCCACCCGCCATCCCAGCTACATAAAAGATACTTACCACTTCATCGACACCATCAGACCCATGGCTGTCCCCCCTCAATCACTTCTCTTCACCATCGACATCAATAACCTGTACACTAATATCAACACTCATTTAGGACTACAAACACTTCGCACCATTTTCAATAGAAACCCAGATCCAACCCGCCCTGACACAGAACTCCTACAGCTAATAGAACTCTGCTTAACCAACAATGATTTTCTCTTTAATAACCAGTTTTATCTACAGGTCCACGGGACAGCCATGGGTCAGAGATTCGCCCCCGCCTATGCAAACCTTTACATGAGCGAGTGGGAGCGAGAAGCCTTAGAAAAATGTCCATTCAAACCATCCCTCTACCTCAGATTTTTAGATGATATCTTCGGAATTTGGCCCCACGAACACTCTAAATTTCCAGAATTCATTTCCATTCTNCATCCCAAACACACATTCAAAGGAATCATTAAGTCACAACTCATCCGTTTTTTTCGCATTTGCAGCAACATCCAGGACTTTCACACAGCCACCAATACCCTTTTTCACAGTCTTCGCCCTAGAGGCTATTCAAAACGCTTCCTCCGTTCCATAAAAACCTCCACATTGGCTTCTCTCGCTCCCACTCGCTCTCTCTCCCTCTCTCCACTCCCCCACTCTTTTCCTCCACCCTGGGTCCTTGAGCTTGGGCCGTCAGCAAGTCCTCTCCCCTACCCGAACCAGGGTTTGCATCCGACCCCCTCCCCTACTCTTGACCCGCATCCCTTCCCCCACCCTAAACCTAACTTACCCCCCACACCACACCCTAGTCCTAATCCCAACCCATCCTCTTCCCCTGACCCTAACCCACCCCTGTCCCCTTGCCCTAACCCCAACCCATTTCCTATCCCCTGCCCTAATCCTAACCCAGTACCTCTTCCCCACCCTTCCCCCACCCCCTATCCGAACCAGGATTTGTATCCTCTCCCATACCCTAACCCCAACCCCCAGGACAGCGACGGCCTAAGCTCACCCCCTAGACATACACAATCAACACTACATAACTCTCCTCCACCATCACGCCTGATACCCTTTGTCTCCACCTTTTCCCATCAGATCTCCAGTTTACACCGCACCATCAAACACAACTTTTCCGTATTGCAGTCCCAACACCTGGCTTTTCACAACCACAAAATCATTTCAGCCTACAGGAAACACAAGAGCCTCCACTCCATTCTCATCAGATCACAATTCACGGACCATAGACCCACACCCCCACTTGCATATAGCCACCATTACAAGAACAGGAAATTCATTCATAATCCATTCAGTAACACAGCAGTTCCCACTCTCGGCTCCTTCTCCATTACTACCACCAATATTGTTTATATAATCACATGCACACTTTGCAATAAACACTATATAGGAGAAACCAAACATTCCACACACACCCGTCTTTCCCAGCACCTGTACAACATTGGGGAAGGTCGACTTACCACCCCTTTGGTACAACATTTCCAACTACATCCCCCCATCCACCTCATCATAACCGTTTTGGAGCACAATGACCGCTGGACCTGTGGGCAGAGGAAGAGAGCGGAGAAAACTTGGATCCACAGGCTCGGGACCACTGTGCCCGGAGGTTTAAATGACGACTAAAAGAAGGAACACCTGATCCACCACCTCCTGGTACGGTGTTCCCGAGCCTGTTCCTGCAATATCTTTGGGCCATGCGGATCCCATCCAAGCACAACTGAAGACAGCAGAATGGTTAAGACCCTGGTCTGCCACACGGCAGACTGGGGTTCGAATCCACGCCTGGACGGGAGGTGCAAATTTTACTTTTTCTACTTAGCACTTTTTAAATATTAATAATTGGAATTTTAGAAATAGGGACAGGAATTTTTTCCCCCCCCCCCCTCTTTTTATACTAATACTTACTTAATCTTTATGCATGTTTTGGTTTTACTAATATTACTTTAAGCACTTATCTTTTACTCTTTTAGCACTTACTTTTTATCCTGGCACTTAACTTTCCTGCCCCTATTTTTAGACCCAAATACACCCCCTATCTTAAGCTCTTCTATTTGAAGTATATATTTATTTATTTATTCATTTATTAAAAAAATTTTTTTTTTTTTTTTTTTTTTTTTTTTT
>NW_019185789.1:0-318 GCF_002260705.1 Seriola dumerili
TTTTTTTTTTCTTATTAAATTTTAACATACATGTCTATGTATAATTACATATATTGGGATGGATATATATTTACAAACGATATATCAATAATATAAACCTATAATGTAAATAGACATACTAATATATACTAACATTTCTATTAGCTATGCATATATATCAATATATGATATTGTTCCAATTTATAACAGGTTTCACATATATAAGCTATGCTGTATACACATATATGATTTTACTTCATATGTACATATATTCACATATGGAAATTCAACACATGTATATACATTTGCGTAAAGTCAACATTTTAAGTCAGTCAGTCT
>NW_019185790.1:0-212 GCF_002260705.1 Seriola dumerili
TTGAGGGATCTTTACCAAAAATAGCTTGTTCATGTTACATGACAATGATGAAATTTTAATCGCAGCAGGTTGGTGACATCAGCACTTGTTTCTAGATTCATGCACAAAATTGGTGGAATTGTTTTTTTTAAATCGACAAATTGATTAATTGACTAATAGTTCTAATTCATTAATTAAATTGAATGAAATTAGATTTGGATTCAGAACCAATC
>NW_019185791.1:0-165 GCF_002260705.1 Seriola dumerili
TTGTGTATCTAGTCTTTCTAGGGCTCATTTATTTTTCAAAGTCTCTGAAACAGGAGCTCATAGAATTTTACCAACAAGTCCCCAAGAAAGCTCATATTTATTAAATAGTCCTTTTTAAGGGTCATATCATTACTAAAACGTCCTTAAACAGGCTCATAAAATTAT
>NW_019185792.1:0-116 GCF_002260705.1 Seriola dumerili
GTAAATATATCAGACAATACAAGACAATCTCTCCCTGTTTGGAAGCTTGCTGCTCCATCGATGTCCAATCTTTCAGCGAATTTAAATTAGTCTGCATGTCTAAACAAATACTTCCT
>NW_019185793.1:0-176 GCF_002260705.1 Seriola dumerili
TGGTTTCTCCCACTCACTCTCATCATACAGGACAGATGTGAGGAGAGGATACACTGTGGTCCCCTGTGGACAACATAAAATCTGTGAGGCTTTTCTGTACTCATCATATTATCCTTTAATTATTTATTATGATGAAATATTAAAACGTTTTAAGAACTTTGTTGAACAACTTAATA
>NW_019185794.1:0-118 GCF_002260705.1 Seriola dumerili
AAAGCATTCAGTAACATAGCTGTGATTTTTCTCTGCTTGAATATCAAGTAAAAACTTTGACTGTGTGTCTGACCAGGGATCTGCAGGTCCAGGAAAGGCTCTATCGCAGGACCTGCTG
>NW_019185795.1:0-105 GCF_002260705.1 Seriola dumerili
TAAGGCATAAAAAGTCATAAAAATATCATAGTATGGTAAAGCATCAAATGACATAGTATATTAAGTCATAAATATGCCAATTAAAGTCATAGTATAGTATGGCAT
>NW_019185796.1:0-103 GCF_002260705.1 Seriola dumerili
AACAGATGCAGGTGAAAACAAATCCTCCTTGGTGGAGGTAATAATAATTATAAGACTGATAATAATAATAATAATAATATTAGCAGTGGGAGGCTGCAGTCAC
>NW_019185797.1:0-247 GCF_002260705.1 Seriola dumerili
TTTCACTCTCACTTTTGTCAGGCACAAAGTCACAGAACACACCTATGGAGGTGGCTGGTAAGCAAGCAAGGCATAAGAGAGAACAAGAGATGCACTGCTCAGCTAGGTTAGCAAGACAAAGAAGACTAGAGAGAACGCACTGCAAGACAGCACTTAACATTAGCCTACTGACTAGTTTTATCATTGTCCTTTTTTGTCTACCAAAATTCACTATGTGTTTGTGCGTACCTGCAGGTTGTCGTAGTGT
>NW_019185798.1:0-128 GCF_002260705.1 Seriola dumerili
CTTAAGGAGGATGTTTTCTTCCCTTTGAATCAAATTTTCTGAACTTCTGACAGCCGCTGTTAGCTAACGCAGCCACGAGGTATGTTTCGCCTGGTTGGCTACAAACACAAATGTCCTTAAAAATCAGC
>NW_019185799.1:0-180 GCF_002260705.1 Seriola dumerili
CTACAACATCTTTTACAACCAGTTTAAAGACGACAAACGATTTTCAGTTCACACTGGAGCAGGATTCTATCACCTGAACATTTCTAATGTCCAGGACTCAGATTCAGCCATGTACTACTGTGGACAAACCAGTATTACAGTCACTGAATTTAGCAATGGAACATTTTTGGTTGTCAAAGG
>NW_019185800.1:0-109 GCF_002260705.1 Seriola dumerili
CCAAACTTTCTCCGGAAAGTAACGTCTGTTTTTTTTCCCTGTCAATATTTATGTCCCATTACCATAACCATAACCTTATCCCTGCCCCTAACCATTAATAGAAACATCT
>NW_019185801.1:0-170 GCF_002260705.1 Seriola dumerili
ATCCTGCTCAAGGGCTGGCAGCACAGCTACAACAACACAGAATGCTTGATATACATTTGCCAGATAATCATTTGTCAAGCAAGTAAATACATTTCATGTAAGAAGACTGAAATGTCAATAAGTGGTAAAAGAACAGGTAGAACACTATGCTCTTGGGAACTGTTGATTTT
>NW_019185802.1:0-245 GCF_002260705.1 Seriola dumerili
AGATATCCCTGAAGTTCTTATGTTTACTACATATGAAATATATTGTACAAACCAAGTGCAGCTAGTACAGAATTAATACATTCATTATAATTTCAAGTAATTTCTAAAACTTTTACCAAAAGCAGGAACTAATCTTAATGTTAAGTCATTTATGATTTTCAATGTTTATATCCTCACATTTAAGCTTACACAGTAATAAGATACCAATATTAAACATAAAAGGATTATTCTCTGTAGAAGAGTTG
>NW_019185803.1:0-118 GCF_002260705.1 Seriola dumerili
CATCTTGTCTATGTTTAGCCCCATCTGTGACCTCAGCACAGTTTTCCAGCTGTGGCTTTTTTTTTTGTTTTTTTATCTTAAAAAACTAAAGCGTTTCCCCCTCGGGCGACGCCGAACT
>NW_019185804.1:0-137 GCF_002260705.1 Seriola dumerili
ACTATACGATAGTTCCCGTGTATGACCTAACATCATAATATTTTACTTTAATGAGCATTCCCGTTTAAGTCTAAGAAAACACGAAAAACACATTTTAAAACACAATGTTCAAAGCCACCAATATGCACTTTTGTAAA
>NW_019185805.1:0-109 GCF_002260705.1 Seriola dumerili
CCCATTAGCTTTTGCATTGCAGCAGCTATTCTTCCTGGGCTCTGTACAGGTTTGATGTTGACAGTACAACCATACATATTCACAGTGCTCACCACAACACAATAATACA
>NW_019185806.1:0-107 GCF_002260705.1 Seriola dumerili
CTTTAAGCATCAGTCTGTTGATATTCTGCGTTTTTCCTAATGTCAACAAATCTCATGAAGAGACCAAAACCAACAAAGTGAGAGTTCATAATTTCTCTACTTTGTGG
>NW_019185807.1:0-111 GCF_002260705.1 Seriola dumerili
CGCTCTAGTGCTGCAACTTTCCTCATCCCATCTGGCCTCCTCCTCCTCCTCCTCCTCCTCCTCCTCCACCCTGCATATTGTAGGCTTCAAAGAACCTCTGCTCCCAGTTAG
>NW_019185808.1:0-106 GCF_002260705.1 Seriola dumerili
AACATCTTGAAACATGATCAATACTATAATAATTAGTTTGAGTCATTAATCGAGCCAAAAATGAGAAATACTGTCTGGTCCCAGTGTCTCAAAAAGTGAAGAAAAA
>NW_019185809.1:0-210 GCF_002260705.1 Seriola dumerili
AGGCTGTGAGTTGCCTTAAGGTGCTTCTCGTAAAATTCCCCTTTCTTCTTCTTTTCTTTTCTTTGTTTGTTTCTTATTTCTTTCTTATAACTTTATTTTTCTCTTATTTCTTTTTTCTCCTGTCTTCTCTCAGGTTTGTTAACAAATCCAGCTCACGATAAAAACCTTGTCACTCCTGCCCTGCAGCCACTCTTCTTACCTGTCTATAAT
>NW_019185810.1:0-113 GCF_002260705.1 Seriola dumerili
CCTGGGTCAATGAGAAACAAAGGGAGGGTGAAATGGTGTGAATTGTTCATTATTAAGTGTTGTTAAGTTTATGTTCATTCAATGTGGTAAGCGACGCTGACCTCAACAGCCCG
>NW_019185811.1:0-155 GCF_002260705.1 Seriola dumerili
TTTCTCTCAAAATATGGATGAATGAGTTCTATCTACGTTTTATCGACCATGTCTTATATTTCTATCGAGGAAAAGTTATTTCGCGATAATTGTCTTTAACGTGTTATCGCCCAGCCCTACTTCTTTCAGTTTAAATATATTTAAATCAGTTTTAA
>NW_019185812.1:0-119 GCF_002260705.1 Seriola dumerili
CTGTACAGGCTCTGGATTCACATTCAGCAGCTACCATATGGGCTGGGTCAGGCAGGCCCCTGGAAAAGGACTGGAGTGGCTTGCCTGGGTTGATACTTCTGGTAACAGCAAACGCCACT
>NW_019185813.1:0-121 GCF_002260705.1 Seriola dumerili
GGGGAACAAACAAACGCAGAAACCTTTCGTACCTGTGACAGTTTCGGAAATCAGACGAACAAGAGTCGAGGCGTGGAGGGAGAAACCAGAGGTGCGCACATCTGTCTGCTTTAATGGTCTG
>NW_019185814.1:0-1540 GCF_002260705.1 Seriola dumerili
ATAAAAGGAGCAGAGCAAATGCCATTGAGTGGCTTTAACTGAGGTTGTGTTGAGCCTTTTTGCTTCCCCGCACATGCTTTATAAGCACTTTCCCTGACAGCGCTGCGAGCTCGGTGTGTTTTCAGTTCTCAGCGCTGTCAGAGAACAGCAGAGAGAGAGAGTTTTAACTTTGGACAGCAGAGCACCGCAGTGCAGGCGTGTTTTCAGCTCATAGCAACAACAAGAGCCACGAGCAGGGATTCCTGCGAGCATCTGTTGAGTGCTACAGGCTACAAAAACAAGAAGGTGGACCACAGGGAGGGAGAAACATTACGCTGAATTCAGCACAGAGAGGCCAGGAGAAAAAGAGAGAGGAGAGGATGGCAGACTGAAGCTGTGTGGAGCTGTTCAGATGGAGCGTTTTTTTTTGTTTTTTTTTTTTGTGACGGAAAAAGTGGTGCCTGGAGGGATTTTTGTAAAGGAAAAGGGTTTCTGTTTCCATAACAACAGACTGATCTACGCTGTGCATTTTAGGACATCATCATCCCTCAGCATCAGCTCTGAAGCATCAAAAGGACGAGTTCCTTAGAGCAAAACAACATCAGGCTATGGAAAAAGAAGGAGAAGAAGAAAAAAAAAAAACATATTGTCAAAAGTAAGGTGTCAGACAACTGTACCAACAAACAGGTCCGGGAACAAACAGGCTGAGCAAGTATCTGGTGAATCTTCCACCTCTCAAGTAAAGCTGTTTTCTGCTGGTAACAACAGAGCAAGAGAACAAAAGTGCCTCCAAGTTCAAAACTAAGTGCTTCCAAAAAGTTAAATTCTCATTCAATTTCTGCACAGGCAGTGTTAGGGGACTGACAGTTCGAAGGCTAGGGTGACTATGAAACAGTCCTAGTTGCACATATAGGATAAAAAACTCAGTAGTGCAAGTGTGTGTACATCTGCGGCTAAGTAAAAAAAGTCAACTACAACTCCCAAGAAGAATTTCAGAAGAGACGTCCAATCGTAGAGCTTAAAATTTTGTTGTATACTTTGCAAATAGCAAGCTGAAGGTAAATATTGCACCTTAAAGTACAATTAGTCGAGTAATTGATAAGTTGCATGACAGAAAAGTAATCACAAACTAGTGGGAGTGATGATGGAATACAAATCAGGGGACACTGGACGTCTAAAAGGGACGTTACTACATTACTGTGTCATGTATATAAACTGTGAAGAAACACCTTTTATTTGAAGAAAACAACCGGTCCTCCATCCTGAACGACCATACAGGTACAATCCTGTGATACCACTCATAGGACTGTCTCCTGAAATAGTGCCCCGACGACGGCAGGCGTATGGGACCTCAGTTGTCATGGTTAGAATACGAGAAACACGCGCACCAAGAGCAGCTTACCTACCTTTGTTGCCATGGTTGCTATAATAACGGTCATCTTTGTTGTCATGGTTACAATATGGTTAACTTTGTTGAATGGCCATGGAGAACCGAAACAACCTAAACTGCTACTTTCACACAGGAATTGAACACCGCTCTCCTGTGTCATATTCCTGTGTT
>NW_019185815.1:0-314 GCF_002260705.1 Seriola dumerili
GAACAGCAGACTATCAATAAGCACAAGGACGTTATAGCATTTGCAACTCTACTTGCTCGTAGGAGGATCTTATTGCACTGGAAATCCTCCAGACCACCCAATGCCTCCTTATGGATGAGTGACGTTATGCTTCATTTAAGTCTTGAAAAGATCAAACACACACTGAGAGGGTCGAAAGACCTCTTCTACTCCACCTGGAGTCCAATAATGTCTTTCATTAACAAACTTAAAACCCTTCCTGACAACTCGTGAATCCATGTTTACTAGGTCCTGAGGGACGATGCATGGTGTCGCACGGCAAACGCAGCCTCCTC
>NW_019185816.1:0-934 GCF_002260705.1 Seriola dumerili
GTGCTTTTGGGTTCAACCTTTGTGTCCTGAGCCTGACAGATACCAGCCTGCTGTTGCAGCTTATTCACTATAGTTGCAATTCTTTTTGCAGTTATTGACAGCTTTTCTCCCCACAGGACGGATAGATGGAAACCATAAACTGGTGAGGAGGAGACAGTCTTTCATGGATGTGTTGATGACTTTAGCCGGACCATCATCAAAACAGAGGCTCACATTTTCACAGTGCATTCTAAATTTGTCTAAATGAAACATCCTCAACAGGTTACTTGGAGCAAACCTAATATTCTGCAGTTTTTTTTCTACCATAACCTAATGCAGTCCATGCTCGCTCTCACATCCTCATATCTGTCAAACAGTGGCAACTTCAGGCTGTTGGTCCAGGTGTTCCCCATAGGCAAACAGCGTTTGCGGCTGAGGGATTGAGCATGCAGGAAATCAATTGCAGGCTGAGGGGAAAAAGCAAAATGGAGGGACCCTGTGGCAATTGCTGTGATTTTATGAAGCTTTGATGGTCACTTCTTCTCCAAGACAGAAAAAAGAAGAACCAATGAAAATGTTTAGTCATACTTGACAGATTTGTGGTCACATGTGCGGATCCCTGTGTGACCCTGATTGCTGGCTTAGAGCCACACACTGTTTGGGGGTCAGTTAAAGACATTGTTGGCTGTGGATTTCCCTTAATGATGCAGAGTCAATGAGTGATCTAAATGCATAGAGGAGTGAAGACGGGCGCTGTGAGGAGCATTTAAGACCCATCTAATCTGAGTGTAAGAAAATGTAAGGTTTTTTTTTTAAGGCTTTTTATTACTAATTGTGTATTTAAGACTTTTTAAGGACAACTCTGTTTAAGAAGGACTCTGACTGAAAAATTGTAAATTAAAAAAGATATGTGCACAGATATTCCTAAATAAAATGAATTAAAATATCTGTTTTT
>NW_019185817.1:0-2327 GCF_002260705.1 Seriola dumerili
ATGTTCAATAACGCTGTTAAATCATTCTCAGCGCTTCATGGATGGCAATTACATAGGCAGGAAAACTTATCCCCAAGTGTTCCTTAAAAAAATAACATGTGAGAAAAACTAGATTTAAAGACACAGAAACGCAGTAGATTTAAGCGCTGAGCATGATTTATCAGCTATATTGAACATAATTGCATAGCTCAGGTGTAACTGATAACTTTAGGAAATGTAAGCATGAAATACATCATATTCTTCATGGATGGTACTCAAATAGACAGGAAAACTTATCCTGAAGTGTTCTGTACAGAAGTAACATGAGGTGAGAAATACTAAGTTTACAGAAACAGAGACAGCTTCCATCGATGAAAGCAGCAGATTTCATCACTGTGAGCACGTTAACACCGCTAATGAATAGTATTGCATGCTCAGGAGTAACTGATGACTTTAGGACATGTAGGCATGAAATATGTCATATTCTTCATGGATTGTACTCAAATAGACAGGAAATATAATCCTGAAGTGTTCTGTGATGAAATCACACTTAATATGAAAGCAGTCAGTTTGCAGTCACAAAGACAGCTTGTAACGAGAAAAGCAGCAGATTTAAGCGCTGAGAATGATTTAACAGCGTTATTGAACATAAATGCATGCTCAGGTGTAACTGATAACTTCAGGACATGTACGCATTAAATACATCATATTCTTCATGGACGGTACTCAAATAGACAGTAAAACTTATCCTGAAGTATTCTGTGCAGAAATAACAAGTGGTGAGAAAAAATTTGGTTTAAAGACACAGAAACGAATTCTGTCGAGGAAAGCAACAGATTTAAGCGTTGAGAATGATTTATCAGCTATATTGAACATAATTGCATTGCTCAGGTGTAACTGATAACTTAAGGAAATGTAAGCATGAAATGCATCATATTCTTCATGGATGGCACGAAAATAGACAGGAAAACTTATCCTCAAGTGTTCCGTAGAGAAATAACATGTTGTGAGAAAAACCAGGTTGACAGACACAGCTTCTAATGAGAAAAGCAGCAGATTTAAGCGCTGAGAATGATTTAACAGCGTTATTGAACATAAATGCATGCTCAGGTGTAACTGATAACTTCAGGACATGTAAGCATTAAATACATCATATTCTTCATGGATTGTACTCAAATAGACAGGAAAAATGATCCTGAAGTGTTCTTTGATGAAATCACACTTAATGTGAAAACTGTCAGTTCGCAGACACAGAGACTGCTTCTAAGGAGAAAAACAGCAGATTTAAGCGCTGAGCATGATTTATCAGCGGTATTGAACATAATTGCATGCTCAGTTGTAACTGATAACTTTAGGACATGTAAGCATGAAATACATCATATTCTTCATGGATGGCACTAGAATAGACAGGAAAACTTATCCTCAAGTGTTCTGTGATGAAATCACACTTAATATGAAAGCAGTCAGTTTGCAGTCACAAAGACAGCTTCTAACGAGAAAAGCAGCAGATTTAAGCGCTGAGAATAATTTAACAGTATTATTGAACATAACTGCATGCTCAGGTGTAACTGATAACTTTAGGACATGTAAGCATGAAATACATGATATTCTTCATGGATGGCATTAGAATGGACAGGAAAACTTATCCTGAAGTATTCTGTGATGAAATCACACTTAATGTGAAAGCTGTCAGTTTGCAGACACAGTGACAGCTTCTATCGAGGAAAGCAGCAGATTTTAACACTGGGAGCACGTTAACACAGCTAATGAATAGTACTGCATGCTCAGGTGTAACTGATGACTTTAGGACATGTAAGCATGAAATACATTATATTCTTCATGGATGGTACTCAAATAGACAGGAAAACTTATCCTGAAGTGTTCTGTGATGAAATCACACTTAATATGAAAGCAGTCAGTTTGCAGTCACAAAGACAGCTTCTAACGAGAAAAGCAGCAGATTTCATCACTGTGAGCACGTTAACACAGCTAATGAATAGTATTGCATGCTCAGGAGTAACTGATGACTTTAGGACATGTAGGCATGAAATATGTCATATTCTTCATGGATTGTACTCAAATAGACAGGAAATATAATCCTGAAGTGTTCCGTGATGAAATCACACTTAATATGAAAGCAGTCAGTTTGCAGTCACAAAGACAGCTTCTAACGAGAAAAGCAGCAGATTTAAGCGCTGAGAATAATTTAACAGTATTATTGAACATAACTGCATGCTCAGGTGTAACTGATAACTTTAGGACATGTAAGCATGAAATACATGATATTCTTCATGGATGGCATTAGAATGGACAGGAAAACTTATCCTGAAGTATTCTGTGATGAAATC
>NW_019185818.1:0-132 GCF_002260705.1 Seriola dumerili
GTAATGTTTTTGTTGAGTAATATTTTGTGAGTAATATTTTCGAGTAATATTTTTTGTGAGTAATATTTTATTTAAATATTTTTTTGGGATAAATTTATGAGTAACATTTTTTTAAATATTTTTGATTAATAT
>NW_019185819.1:0-110 GCF_002260705.1 Seriola dumerili
TTATTAAGATGTGTTTTTAAGATATTAAGACTTATGTGCCTTATAAATGTAACTGATGATGCTTCATACCTCCTGGTCGATTATGACAAAATCCCAGTAATGGCCTCATC
>NW_019185820.1:0-152 GCF_002260705.1 Seriola dumerili
GAAGAAATACAATACATAAATATGTTACCATTACTGTTGGGATGTGATTTGTTTTTGTTAAAAGTATTTCATGATGTTTCATAATTATTGATTCTTTTAAGAAATTATTGAAGTGAAATTGTTATTTTCTTAAATGAATTAAGTGCAGGTCA
>NW_019185821.1:0-106 GCF_002260705.1 Seriola dumerili
TAGGAGACTGGACAGCTTTCACTTGTCTGTGGACGTACTCAGCAACAGCAGTTAGGCAACAGTAAAACTATCTTGCAGATGGTGTAGATCTTGATGTATTGTAGTT
>NW_019185822.1:0-187 GCF_002260705.1 Seriola dumerili
GGGCCACAGCCAGGATTTTTTTATTTTTTTTTGGAAAACGCTGAGGTCAGGAGTCCACCGTCCCCCGCGGCGACAAACGAGGATCATCACATTTAATTGATCCAAAACTGGCAACGGTGATGCATGTGTGTAACGCAGCCCCTCCCCCAGTGAGTGAACGGTTGGTGAGTTAGATGGTGAAAATGTA
>NW_019185823.1:0-102 GCF_002260705.1 Seriola dumerili
ACCATAAGCCCCAGTCTGCCTCATTCACACTATCACTGTACTCGTACTCGTCGTCTCCCGCTCATCCGGATCTGGGTCGCGGGGGCAGCAGCCTCAGCAAAG
>NW_019185824.1:0-169 GCF_002260705.1 Seriola dumerili
TTTGTCTGTAGAGGCTGACCTGGCTGCTACCATCACACCGATATAGGAACAAGTGACTGTCACACCACCTAAAACAAACAGAAAATAAGTGTAGGCTCTGTCATAAAGATCAGACATTGGATCAAGTAACATGCTTTCTTTTCCACAAAAGTCTTTCATCTGCAGGTTC
>NW_019185825.1:0-107 GCF_002260705.1 Seriola dumerili
GGTAATATGCTTTAAGAACTTACGTTTCTCACGCATAGTCATCAAAACTTGTTGCTTATGAATAAGGTTGCGTGATGACCTATTCCTTTAAACCCATTCAACCATTT
>NW_019185826.1:0-129 GCF_002260705.1 Seriola dumerili
TTGGTGGTCCCTGATGCCTCCCCTTACACTACACCGGGGTCTCTCTATCCAACCCATCTCATTCAGGAAGTCTGTTTAGCAATATTTTGTCCCTTTTGTATAAACCTATTTCAGTGTCTTTAGTTCATC
>NW_019185827.1:0-197 GCF_002260705.1 Seriola dumerili
ACTAGTTGCAGACGTGCAATGGAGGACCCACTAACCCCCATGTAAAGAGCATTACAGTAATCAAGCCGGGTGGTTACAAAGGAGTGGATTACTGTTTCAAAGTGCTGTCTATGCAGAAAGGGTTTTATTTTTGCCAGCTGCCTTAACTGGAAGAAGCTCGATTTTACCACAGCTTTAATCTGGCTGTCAAACTTTAA
>NW_019185828.1:0-147 GCF_002260705.1 Seriola dumerili
GGAGAAAATCTGTTCTGCTGTTATATATAACAAGTTTATTCTTTAGGACAGTGGTTCCCAACCTGTGGGCCATGAAGATATTGCAAGTGGGCCAACAAAAATCTTTTCCAAAACAGTTTGGTGAAAAGATGTAGCCTAATCATACAA
>NW_019185829.1:0-143 GCF_002260705.1 Seriola dumerili
GTCAGTCAGTTTGGTTATCCTCAGGCAACATCCCTTTGAAGACTGACTCAAAGAAATTGTCTCCCCGCTTCCTGAGCCCCTTTCCCATTGTGAAAGTCATTAATCCCTCTGTTGTCCGATTGAAGCTTCCTGCCTCTATGCGC
>NW_019185830.1:0-163 GCF_002260705.1 Seriola dumerili
ATAAATGGAGTCTAGTGACGTAATCATTACACACGTTTATGTATTTTTGCAGCAGGTCAGTAGTTATCTCCCAACATATCCAACCTATTGATGAATACATTTTGGAATGCTTCAATACTTTATTAGATTATGATGTTGTCCTTCCTGTGTAGCACAGGTAGTG
>NW_019185831.1:0-447 GCF_002260705.1 Seriola dumerili
CATTGATGTTGTGGCTTTTGCATTCGTGTTGTGGCTGTTTGTTACATAGCGAGAAAAAATAGACACGTTAAGTGCAAAGATTATTTACTTGTTTACTCCTTTACATTCCTACTCTGCATAAAGACTACAGTCCAAGCAATACTGCAATCCAGTCTCAGTCCCATCCTACATCAGATTAATTATCCAACTCTATGGCATTGGCATCTACCACCTGTCAAAATAATTACTGGATGGTTCTCCATGAAATATTATACAGATATCCATATCATCCCCAGAGGACGAATCCTGATTGCTTTGGTGATTCTTTGGAGATTTGGTGATGACTTTGGTGATCTCTGGACTTTTCATTAGTGGTTTTGAGTGAAATGTCTCAATAACTTTTAGATTGGATGGATTGCTATAAAAAGTGTTACACACATTCATGTTCTCTTCTGGATGACTTGTAAT
>NW_019185832.1:0-218 GCF_002260705.1 Seriola dumerili
GAAGCACTTACATAGTGTTGTTTATATCATTACTTCTTCCACACGGGTATAGAGGTCTGTCTGGGGGCAACAGGGCACTGTGCTGAATAACACCCTCCTGTTGGCTTCAGGCACACAAAACAAAACTGCGACCCACATCGGGGACAGACGATGTTTCTACAATGCTTCCTGCTATGCTCCACCAGTGAGCCACAGGTGGGACAGGCTCGGATGGAGGG
>NW_019185833.1:0-209 GCF_002260705.1 Seriola dumerili
AGAGCTTTGACTTGTCTAAGAAAATAGTAGTGACAGCTTGGCAACTACAAAGTCTGGGTTGGACACTATAGGTGTGGGGAGTTGTATTATGGGAAATGTAAGATCCAGTGTTTTTGGAGGTTAACCCATGCTAGGGACAGAGAGTCAGGATATCTCAGCCGCAGCTTTACTGAACTGATACTAAATCATTGGAGGACTTTTAAAAAGTG
>NW_019185834.1:0-106 GCF_002260705.1 Seriola dumerili
AGGCATAAAAGGTCATAAAAACATCATAGTAAGGTAAGGAATGAAACGACATAGTATATTTAGGCCCAAAAATTCCAAAAAACGTCATAGTATAGTATGGCATAAA
>NW_019185835.1:0-268 GCF_002260705.1 Seriola dumerili
GCCTATTTCTCTTCCCCAAGACACTCACATACAGTGTTGCGTCCTTGAGACAGAAGGGGTCAACACTTTGGCCCAGCGTGCTCGGTCCAACCAACCAGACGTGACTCAGGTCAATGATGACCCCGAAGTGAGGACGGACACCGCCACAATGCCAACGTGGCCACCTACAGACTCTCTGATCCAACGAGAGACATTCTTGTGTGCATTAAATCCCTCAACTAATGCCAACGAATACTGCCCTCAAGTGGTCAGTGGCATAAGACTTGAA
>NW_019185836.1:0-149 GCF_002260705.1 Seriola dumerili
ACAGACGCAGCTTGTGTCGCCTAAAGCCATTTGGCATCTGTTTGCCTCTATTTGCATCTTTCCATTGACTCTGTACCGACTCGTGGCTGTAACTTTTACTTTAGCATTGAATAGGAATCGTTCTCTGGCTGTTCAATGATGCCTGATCG
>NW_019185837.1:0-213 GCF_002260705.1 Seriola dumerili
GCACATGTGCGCAGGGGTGGGGGGCAGCCTGGGTGCTCATGTAGCTGTCATGTCGTCATGATTCTGCTGGGGACAGCAGGAGCACCGAAGAAAGAACCAAAGGATTTGTTAAAGTCAAAACAAAAAGAACCCAACAATTCCCATCAAGAGCAAGCATTGCATTCTTTGTTTTGGCAAATCCTTTGGTTCTTTCATCGGTGCTCCTGCTGTCCC
>NW_019185838.1:0-649 GCF_002260705.1 Seriola dumerili
CAGGTATGTTCAAGAGAGATATAATGTTGATCTTTTTGCCGCATGCGATACAGGTAGAGTGCAAAGGAAACAACTTAAGCAGGAATCACTCAGTTCTCACAATTTTGATTGCTCACCTCACACTGATGCCCCCAGCCACAGTATTATTTACTTTTGAAATGTAATACTCTGTATTTTCTGTATATTTCTTTCTATTTTTCAGGTGTACATGGAGTGCAACAGGATTGTGTATCACACACACACTTGGTGCTGCCCTCCTGCACAGCCATGATGACATGTCACCATCCCACCGGTCTACACTGATTCTTGTTTTGGCAGCATTAATTGTTCACTAAAACCTTGTGCCTCTGCAGTCACCATATTGTTATTGTCCACTGTTTGACCTCAGTAGCCTCTCCAAGTTTTAACACATGTCTGTAAGTGTCCAGTCGTTCACAAGGACATAGTAGATATTGGTGAATGCTGTGCGTTTATACTCCTCCAAACAGGTTGGAATTGTTACCATGCAGTTTTAATGCTTGTTTTTACTTGTGTTTTTTTCTGTTTTTCTGTTGCTGTCGTAGAGACGTGGTTTCCTGTTGGCCAAGTCACCCAGTAGCGCTGTCAAAACTGTCTGAAATTGATGTTTGGATGATTTTTATGAAAAAAA
>NW_019185839.1:0-126 GCF_002260705.1 Seriola dumerili
TATTTGACCAGTTTTATGAAAAATCTGCCCCCCCCCCCCCCGAATGTGTGACAGATGCACTGGAGGGCAGCACAACTTCAATAACATTAAAGAAAAAAAATCCCACTCCTGACTGAAACAGCGTAT
>NW_019185840.1:0-160 GCF_002260705.1 Seriola dumerili
TCCTGCATGTTTTTAGGAATAGAGCAAAAACATATTTTTTTATTTTTATATACATTTTGTTTTTATCATAATTAATTATTCAATGACCACTCAAACCCAAGCCAGAGGTATTCTTATCATGATAGATAATACTTTATTATCATGAAGTAATTTATAATTC
>NW_019185841.1:0-145 GCF_002260705.1 Seriola dumerili
AAGATATTTTCAAATCCTTGAAAAAAAGTGGTTTGTCACCTTTGGTCAGGTCACAATAATATTCTTACCATGAATGTATACTTAATTAAATTGTATGTTTGCATAATTTCTGTAGTGGGATGACACGTTTATGAATAGGTGGAAG
>NW_019185842.1:0-473 GCF_002260705.1 Seriola dumerili
ACTAAAATTCTGCCCTGATCTTACACATTACACCTTTAATCCAAAGTCCTGGACCTATGTCAGCAGTAGCACACATGTCACTCAAGGGCAAGTTGTTCCTGTTGCTGTCTGCTGTTGGCTCTAAAGACACACCTTGTTCACCTGATATTATTGGTTAAAACTGATCAGGGTGTGCTGATGTAGGCACACATGATATTTTGTTTTACAAGAGGCTATATAAGAATACAAAGAAATAGATGTTTTGTCAGATATTGTTAAACAGTGGCACAATATGAGGATGCATGATAAGCCTTTAACTAGAAATATATATATAGAATCATAAAATATCTTTTTGTAGTAATTTTCAAACAGAAGGAAGAAAACAAAGAAGGAAGGAAGGACAAAGGGAAGAGTTAAAATTAAGACTGTTGTTTCTTCATCTGAAAAATAAAAAGCATCATGTGATAACTCTGTGATGGGGCAACTTGTCACAA
>NW_019185843.1:0-138 GCF_002260705.1 Seriola dumerili
TTCCATTGTTTTTTGTTTCTCATATTTATCCAGCTCTTACTGGGATAAAACCATAAATGTCTCATTCTCAAAGTTACCATAAGATGTGTAATGTGTTGACAGTCTTATGTTATCATAACCCCAAATTGTTTACAGTTT
>NW_019185844.1:0-161 GCF_002260705.1 Seriola dumerili
CAACTGTGTGCACCAGATCAAAGTTAACAGCTGTTGTATGTAATACAGCACATAGTTAAGTTGATTGTGTAGCTTCAGTTGACACAGAGATGGAGGTTTTCCCAGCTGTTTGCTCAGAGATGAGCAGTGTGGGTGTGAGTTGGTGCAGAGATGCAGGTGCG
>NW_019185845.1:0-119 GCF_002260705.1 Seriola dumerili
CAGTTATCACAGACTTCAGGCAAAAGGAAGAAGCAATGGACCATCTTATAAGAAAATGTAATGTAAAGAAAAACTTTCAGGATTGGAAAAGTGGCACATTATAGCCATAAATAAACCAT
>NW_019185846.1:0-163 GCF_002260705.1 Seriola dumerili
TCAAACACTGAGCAGCCTTTAATGCTGCAGCTGCAGTTTGTTTCTGTCGCTAGATGCCGCTGGAGCCTGCTACCTGATGACGTCACCATTGTGAAACCCAAACACCTCTATGAATGAAGGCTCCATCGCCGGGTGCGGTGGCGCGCGCCTGTAATCCAAGTCA
>NW_019185847.1:0-181 GCF_002260705.1 Seriola dumerili
CCCAGCCAAATTAGATCATGTCTTTGTCCAGTGGCAGAGGGCAGGCCTAAGTAAATTCAGTGATCTCTATATAGATGGTACTTTTGCCACATTTGATGCTCTCTCCACCAAGTTTAATTTACAGTGCTCTAGTCTTTTCTGCTATCTCCAAATTCGCCGGTTTGTTCGTACCATCAGCCCA
>NW_019185848.1:0-127 GCF_002260705.1 Seriola dumerili
CATATGAAATTAAACATTAAATGTCAGTAAAAAAAAAAAAAGTAAAGAGAAATGAACAGAGACCCAGAATGCTTAGTATTTTAATTTCAAAAATTGTGAGAATGTATAAGAAGATCCAGTATACAAA
>NW_019185849.1:0-145 GCF_002260705.1 Seriola dumerili
AACAGCAGCCAGGGTACCATTGGCTATGACATGGAGATCCGTGTGACCCACCAAGGATATCCCTCGCCAGACCATAACTGACCCACCTCCAAACCGGTCATGATATATGATGTTACAGGCAGCATAATGTTCACCACGGCATCTC
>NW_019185850.1:0-133 GCF_002260705.1 Seriola dumerili
TAACATTAATTAACATTAATTATTCTTATCAAGCTGGAACTGAGTTATTGAGGTTTTTGTTTTATATTTTTTTTAAAGTCTGGTTGATTTGAACATTTTTTTATTTTACACAATTCACACACATTTCCTGATA
>NW_019185851.1:0-108 GCF_002260705.1 Seriola dumerili
CCAGAGGGTAGTAAATTTGAGGAGGGCATAAGGGTTAAGGATGTTTTGAAAAGCCCTACGGACCAAAACCTGACTCACGTGGACAAATATCAGCACACACAAGCCAAT
>NW_019185852.1:0-100 GCF_002260705.1 Seriola dumerili
CAACAATGGAGGATTATTCGTGATCCTCTCCTTCCTTTCAGAAAACTCAAGAGTAGAGCTTCAGGCATTTGGCCGAACTGCACGCAAAGGTAAACCTGGA
>NW_019185853.1:0-144 GCF_002260705.1 Seriola dumerili
GCGCCGTTGTCAGGGGCTGTAAGATCAGAAACATGCTGTCAATCCACTCCTGCTGCAGTGCACGTGATCCTCCAAACCAGGAAAACAGGCACAGCAATGAGGACGAGGGCAGCAACAGCCACTGTCACCACAACAGCGATGGTG
>NW_019185854.1:0-129 GCF_002260705.1 Seriola dumerili
TCCTTCCCAGCAGGTTTATTCTGCGGAGCTTTACTCGCCAGGAACAAAGTGTGTCTGCGTTTGTCTTCAGCCGGTCTCTCTTAAATCTATATTTAGTATTAATTTGTTTGATTACGTCAAGTGTTTACA
>NW_019185855.1:0-102 GCF_002260705.1 Seriola dumerili
TGAGCATTTTTATGCCATACCATACTATTGTACCCTTTTGTTATTATTTCATGCCCTACACTTCACCATGTTAACACGGTGGTACAGTGGTTAGCACTCTTA
>NW_019185856.1:0-120 GCF_002260705.1 Seriola dumerili
AAAGAGAGTGAACAAACGGCTCACCTGACAGAAAGAAGACACTCAGTAACAGGTTGGCTGTCACCATATTCACAGACAGAGCCGCCATGAAACTCCTCACCTGGATTTACAAACACAATA
>NW_019185857.1:0-284 GCF_002260705.1 Seriola dumerili
GTATCTGTAGAACAGGTTATTCCTTTGTATTCACCTGACCATGCCTCATCACTTTCATTTTAACTGAAATAGCATTTAATGTAGACACAAAGAATATTTAAGCGTAGATGATATAAATCAACTTATTGCACAGTGTTCCTGAGCTTACCTGCTAGGTGAAAGGAAGAGGAGACCTGCTGTAAAGGTGACAAATGAAAGTTAGGAGATGACCCTTCACAAAATGCTCTATATGCTCCTGTTGTCTCCTGTGTTACAGTTCACCTGTGTGTATGTGTGTGTGTGTG
>NW_019185858.1:0-135 GCF_002260705.1 Seriola dumerili
CATGTGACTGGGCCACTTGTGCAAAGGCAAAATAAATGTTTTTATGATAAATTATTATAAAAAATGTATTACTAAAATATTGTTATTATTTATTCGTGTTTAACAGCAGCCCATTTACAGCATGAATACAAATCC
>NW_019185859.1:0-144 GCF_002260705.1 Seriola dumerili
CCAAAAGTTTAAAGGTCGTTGCATCAGGTGAATCTTTACCTCAGGCTAGCAGTTATACTGGCATTCGGCGAAATCCTCCTCCTCCCCCTTCCCCCCTCGCCCCACCCCTGACATGTCTCTCACCCTGAGCCTTGGCTTGCTGGT
>NW_019185860.1:0-485 GCF_002260705.1 Seriola dumerili
AACAGCTCACCACCACTCACCTGCTCCTTTCAAAATAAAGACTTCATCTTATCCTTCCCTGCTTCTACCATGTCTGCATTTGGGTCCCGGCACTGTTTGTGACAAAGTTGGAACATGGTCTTGGCATATTTTTTTAGCCACACAGCNATTTTTTTAGCCACACAGCTGAACTGTAAGCTTTTATTTTAGTATTGCAAAGGAACAGGAAAACAATGCTCCACCTTTGATCAATTTGATCCAGCTTTGTTATTACAGCATTTCAAAGTAGGACTTGATGAGGATTGATAAAGGCATCTTTATTTCAGCACATAGAATACAACAGTGCACACATGATAAAAATCCTGCATTTCCTGGGTAAATGGAGTAGATCTCATTTCATTCTTCATACAGTGAAGTACAGATTCACAAGATCATAAATAGCAGTATAAAAATAGATACATGATTTTTTATTCAGACTTTATTCTTTAATGAAAATAGTCATATGG
>NW_019185861.1:0-185 GCF_002260705.1 Seriola dumerili
ATAATTTCATCAAACAATGTCCTGAAAACTGACATTCTGGTACCAACTCAAAGCATTTCATAAAAAGTAAAACAGCTTAGTAGCCTAATGTTTTACAACCTCTGTTGTATTGACTGACCAAACCTGATGTGTATTTCACATTGCAGGAATAAAGTGAGGATGTCAAAGATTAAAAGCTAATGAGT
>NW_019185862.1:0-155 GCF_002260705.1 Seriola dumerili
CCTGCCCTTCCATATGCTTCGTCTGTCACGCCTTCTGTCGTCTGTAAGGCGCCGGGACTGGTTCACTGCAGTGGACCTGCGCGACGCGTACTTCCACATTCCCATACACAGGGGCTACAGGAAGTACCTCCGTTTTTTCTTTCAAGGCAACGCCT
>NW_019185863.1:0-136 GCF_002260705.1 Seriola dumerili
GGAATGCAGCCCACGTTCACACAAGTTCCACCAAGACCTAATCACCACAGGAGAGCACCGACACACGGAAATGATCAGCTAGCAGCCACATTAGGTCCAGATAAATACTGCTTCACATGTATCTAACTAGGTGGTC
>NW_019185864.1:0-102 GCF_002260705.1 Seriola dumerili
AAGGGGATACTGCATGACATGGGTGGTCCTTGGCAGGTATAGCAGCATGAGGACGGGTGATGACATCACAAAGGCAGACTCAGAAATTGAGGTTTATTGCCA
>NW_019185865.1:0-929 GCF_002260705.1 Seriola dumerili
AAAAAAAAAACATTAGCTCATGTGGCTAAATAGCTACACTGTCAGTTGTTTATCTTTCCAGCACAGAGGCCAATCACCGCTGTTAAATGTTGAGAAGGGAGGCTATCTCCACCTTTAAAATGCTGCATCAGTATTCATCCGATTTGGAAGTACAGAACACACCATGGGTAGCTCACAGCACCTGGAAAATGATTGTTTATAACAAAAATAAAGTGGTGGTTTGACAGCCTGCATTAACTCCCAGCAGTTGAAAAGGCATCAGGTAATCACGAGCAACACTTGTGACATTAAAATACTGATGTCACCTTTAAGATAATTAATTCTAAATCATAAAAGATATTAAATTTGTTAAAAATGTGTGTTGACTGTCAGAACAACACATCCAGGAACAGCCTTTGGCTCTCCTGAACGCAGCCCAGGTGTTCCTTACAAACCAAGATGGGGGATTCACATGCCGATCCCTGACAACACACACAGTGACAAAGGAGGGTGCTCTGTCTCAGCCGCCCACCGTCCTTCCTGTTTATTAGCTGTGAGGGACAAAAAAGCACTCGATGGAAATCACCATGGCAACAAGCGCGAGAGGAGCACAGCTAAACTGGCCCATTACCCAACTGTGCCCTGTTGCATGTTGTCTCCTGAACATGCGCTGCAGCATTGGACATGTCACAACAGCCCATGGCAAGGGCAGTCTGGGCTGAAAATATCTTAAGAGAGTCTAAATTTATTGATCGATTGGCGTATTGGACATTTGAATCATTTCTTCCGTTACTAGTCTCGGCTGCTGCTTGTTGAGAGTTCATGACAGCTTTTGAAATTCCTGTTTTAAGCTTTCAGGGCAGGGATTAGCCCAAAGCTAAAGAGGCTTTTGATTGTATCTCTCCATTGTATTTTGTTGTAATTAGGCTTGAGTTTTCTGGTGAACAAGA
>NW_019185866.1:0-727 GCF_002260705.1 Seriola dumerili
TTTATTTCAATCATAAGTAAAAGAGTGTGTGAGACAGGCATCCATTTACAGTAGGCAGCAGTCAGAGGGGCTGAAACTCAGCAAATGGTAATTTTACATCTGAGGGCTAAAGTCCAAAAGGAAGTGACCAGGAACAGGAAAAAATACCAGACTTTCACCTCTGGAGCAAGCCTTATCTTACCAAGGTAACATTCTTTGCTTAAATCTTTGGACAAAATAATCATTTGGGAGTCACAGGCTTGAGCAGGTCTGTAAGAAGGCAAAAGGTATTCTTACCTAGCGGCGCGGCTCTATAGGGACTGCAGGATGGATGCTAAACATCAACATGTTAACGTTGTCATTGTGAACATTAGCATGCTGATGGCTGCAGACCCTTGTTAGAAGGAAAACGGTCTTTGTGTAATATTTACTCAATACTCAATGGAGACATTCTGGTTTAATGATGCAGTCCTCCATGCATTTACTTACTCCTCCTCCAAACTTAATCATATTTCTTTTTAAAATTCATTATTCATTCTTTCTTTTGTGCAACATATTTCCAGTTTCCAGTGACATATATGATTTTCTCACAACATGTCCAGAGAGACCTTGGAAACAAACAGTAATGGTGCCAGCAGCTTGTCCACAGGAAATAGCTCCAGGCTGAGAAGGCATCTCAGTGGCCTTCACTCTGTGTTACACCCTTCCACTCTTCTGTTTCTCTCTCTCTCTCTCTCTCTCTCTCTCT
>NW_019185867.1:0-110 GCF_002260705.1 Seriola dumerili
GAAAAAATGATTAGCCGATTAATTGATGATAAAAAAAAAATAATTTTTAGTTGCAGCCCTTTTATTTTATCTTACAGTTTTTACCTCTGCAGGCCTTTGTGTACGTCCAG
>NW_019185868.1:0-121 GCF_002260705.1 Seriola dumerili
CACAGGTTTTTTAAACACGGGTATACTCGATAAAAAAGGTTTGTTTCCCTTTCAGTTGCTGACAAAAGCCTGATGTTGATAGCTGTTTTTTTGACCAGTGGAAAAGGGGTTTAGTTGCCTC
>NW_019185869.1:0-122 GCF_002260705.1 Seriola dumerili
ATGTCAAAAATGTCATAGTACAGTAAGGCATAAAAATGTTTAAAAATGTCATCGTATCGTAAGGCATAAAAATGTCAAAAAATGTCAAAAAAGGCATAAAATAAAGTCATACTACAGTAGGC
>NW_019185870.1:0-101 GCF_002260705.1 Seriola dumerili
CGCTGCGTAGACCTTCCCCACGGTCAGCTCATTGTCTAGTGGAGGAGAGAGCAGACAGAGATACAGTTCCTCCATCACGGCAGTAGATGGCGCCACAGCTC
>NW_019185871.1:0-943 GCF_002260705.1 Seriola dumerili
TTTCTGAAAACCAGTAGCAGTAGTAGTAATCAGTGTCTCGAAGTATCCAAAGTAAACTAAGTTTTAAGAATCGTATCACTATTTTACAGAACCTTTCATTTGAAATACTCACCTCAGGCTGTATTTTACAGGCCATCGGACAGTGAACAGTGTAATTTCTTTTTTCAATGAGTTCGCATTTGGAAGGCGCTGGGATGTACACAGAGATTGGTTGTTTTCTCCTCACCTTAAGATACAAGAACATTGTAATTTGATGGTCTATCCTCAGTAGAGCTCAAAAAAGATAAACCCCCCATCACCACAGCCTCTCCTAGCCCACACACACAACACTGAATTGCCGTTCTGTAATGTAATGTTTATCCTCCTTTAGCTTCACCAATAAAATGTTTTTTTTTTCAACAGAGAAAAAAATAAAATAAAATTTCACCTGGTGACTCACTGGTCTTTTGATATCTGATAGATACTGATGAGTTTGGACTGAAAATGAAGGTGTAACATTTCAAGTCTTTACCTCTTCCAGAAAGATGTCGCTTGGCAGGAGAAGCACATTGAGGTTTTGTGTTTTGAGGTTTGGTGGTCTGAGGAACAGCAACACTTGGCCGCTAATTGGGTTCATTTTTTTCCAAATCCTCTTGAAAACCTCCAAAACCCGGACTACGCCAAACGCAGAGAGATGAGGGACTTTGATAATAACGTGAGTGTCGGTGATCTCCAGCGGTTCGAGGATGCTCATTCCATCATGAGTGAAGTGGAGGACAGCCAGCAGGCCTTCAGAGTGCAGAGCTGTAAAAACACAGACACAATCAACATCTATTGACGACAGCCTCATCACAATGGTAGTGATCATTTTATTCAATATCTAGTAGGAGTGTCATGATTCTCCAAAACTGCAATTTGATTTGACTCTGGATTTAATGGTCACAATTCAATTTGATTTTTGACT
>NW_019185872.1:0-110 GCF_002260705.1 Seriola dumerili
TCTTCTCCTGTGTTTCCACTTGGAGAAGAGAGTAACTTTCCACTGAATTTTGGAATAATTTCATTCTATAATTTACTTATAAACTCACACATCCGTTTTCCACCATGACC
>NW_019185873.1:0-136 GCF_002260705.1 Seriola dumerili
ATTCAGACGTTACTGATTTATCATCATCTCTGATTGGTCGACCTGTGGTCACATGTCACAGACTGATGATGTCGACACGTGATGAAGGTCAAAGGTCGAGACATGAACTGAACACACACAGAACAGGAGGCTTTAA
>NW_019185874.1:0-128 GCF_002260705.1 Seriola dumerili
TAATTTAGCTTTCGACTGTGTTATGAATATCTGACTTTGGTATTTCTGCCCCTACTGCTTGAATTAAAATAAATTGTAATCGTACACTGTAGACCCTTTGGTTAAACTGGAGAAAATGCAAAAGCTTT
>NW_019185875.1:0-100 GCF_002260705.1 Seriola dumerili
ATTACAACATGGTCATAATGTTCCCCCAATGCACTGGACTCCACCGGATCTTGGGGGGATTTTAAGACGCTCTCCTTTTGCAAGTTTCTGCTTCATTTCA
>NW_019185876.1:0-139 GCF_002260705.1 Seriola dumerili
GAATGAGACAGGTGAAGCAGAAAGGTCAGAGGAGGAGACAGAGACAGGTGAGGCGTTAGGAGAGAGAGGTGAAACTGTGGAGATGACAGGCGAGATGGGGGGTGAAGGGAGTGAGGGAGAAAAAGTAGCAGACAAACAG
>NW_019185877.1:0-107 GCF_002260705.1 Seriola dumerili
CTGGTAGAAATAAGCAAGTTCAGATTTGTCTTGAAATAGTTTAGATAACCAGGATGTGGACTGTTTCAACAGCAGATTGACTCCAGAGTTGATGAAGGTCAGATGGA
>NW_019185878.1:0-838 GCF_002260705.1 Seriola dumerili
GGAAGAACCAAAGCCAAACATCTTCCCACTCACTGACTCTGCAGGCTTTGTCATTGGCGTTTTAGGACCACCAAAGCCAAAGAAGCCTCCTGACTCCTGTTGTGTTGCTGCAGTGGCATTACTCTGCTTACGCCCAGCTTGCCTTGTGTGGTCTGGTGATTTGTTAAGATCGGGTGTTTTCTGGGACTGCTGTGGCAATGTCTGAGAAGGACTTGGGCTGGCCTGTTTCTGGCCCTCTATACTGTTAGCACCCTCAACTGTCACTGGCTGTACTGTTACAGACGGTTTCCTCTGAGGTGAACGAGGTTCTGTTGACTCTTTCTTTTCTCGTTCAGCTGGGCTGATGGTGTCTTTCTTTTCAGGTTTTGCGAGTGTCTGAGAGATGACAGAAGTGGTTCCTGTGGGCTCTGTTACTCCTAGAGCCCGCTGCATCTGGCAGGTGAGACACAACCACTCCTTCACCTTAACAAACAAAACAAAAAAGGTTCCATTATATACTGTTTGGTAATCTGTGTATAATTATGATTACCCAGTGTTTATATCAGCAGCTACACACTAAAGCTAGTAACACAGAGTAAATTGGGATTTCAATGTTTGATATACCAAGAAAACAATGACCAAAGGCTTGCCTAATTTGAACACAATAAAAAACCAGTGAGAGACACTTTTAAAAAGAGAGGAAATGTGGTATAACTCTTTATAGCCAGTCAGCAGTGAAATGAAACTGTAAAAAAAAAAAAATAATTGTTATCTTTAGTCTTACCGCTGTTTCATTTGGCATGGGGTTAAACCCACACTGGTTGCAGACAGTGTTCTTGCATTCAGTACAGGTATTGTA
>NW_019185879.1:0-119 GCF_002260705.1 Seriola dumerili
TTATATTCACATAAAGATCTTTAGGAATCAACTAACTTGCACAATAAACACTTTGAAAAGGTTGCAATACAAAATTTAAACACATGCTTATATATTTTTTTCAATTACAAGAGGTAATA
>NW_019185880.1:0-502 GCF_002260705.1 Seriola dumerili
AAAGTGCTAAAAACTGCATAGTGTACTGAGGCATAAAAAAGGAAGAAAACATAGTATAGTGAGGCATAAAAACATAGTGTAGTAAGGCACAGAAATGTCTGTAGTAATGCAAAAAAAGTCATAGTATAGTAAGGAATAAAAAGTCATAAAAATGACATAGGATAGTAAGGCATAAATTGTGATAAAAATGTCATGGAAAGTAAGGCATGAAAAGTCATACAAACGTCATAGTGTAGTAATGCAGAAAAAGTCACAAAAATGACATAGTATAGTAAGGCATGAATAGTCATAAAAANATAGTCATAAAAAAGTCATAGTATAGTAAGGAATAAATTGTGATAAAAATGTCATAGTATTGTAAGGCAAGATTAGTCATAAAAAAGTCATAGTATAGTAAGGCATAAAAAGTGCTAAAAACTGCATAGTGTACTGAGGCATAAAAAGTCCTAAAAAAATCACAGTATAGTGAGGCATAAAAGTCATAGTATAGTGAGGCATAAAA
>NW_019185881.1:0-133 GCF_002260705.1 Seriola dumerili
AGCTGAGGCTGATGGGAACGTCATTTGTGCTGCAAAGTATTGGACGTGAGCTGATGACAGTGCTGGAGGATCACAGATTTTACACATCATTCAGAGGGGGACATGAACATCTGCATCATATGTCATGCCAATC
>NW_019185882.1:0-149 GCF_002260705.1 Seriola dumerili
AAAAAAAAAAAAGTGCTCTCTTATCGTGAAGTGGACCCCAGTCATAAAACTGCTGTCTGCGCACTCCAACAAACAGTTACCAGGAGTGACAGTTATGCCGGATTTCCACCTGCAACGTTAACACCGCGGAATGTCAGCGCCGTGGTCAC
>NW_019185883.1:0-187 GCF_002260705.1 Seriola dumerili
TCACGTGTCTCTTCATCACGAGTGAGAGTGAGGACTAAGTGACGTTTGCACAGTCAGCTGTTTTGTCCTTTAATGGACCGATGCAAACACAGATCAGCTCTCAAAGGTCTCAAGCATCCAGACAAATTGAGCGACAACAGCACCTGTTGCATGACAAAGAACCCCCACTTAACCAAAGTACCCCCCC
>NW_019185884.1:0-451 GCF_002260705.1 Seriola dumerili
GGGTGGGGTGTTTGGGGGGGGTGATTAACTAATCAAATGCACAGGCTAAATAGGAGGCAAGGAGAGAAAGAGGAGCGAGACAAAGCGAGGGGGGAGAGGTGTAAGTCAGAGGGTTTACCCTCAGTGATTTTGCTCAAGCGCTGAGCAGCACAAAGGATGTTGATTAGTGGGAAATTGATGTCAATCTAAACATTTAAAGAATGAGCTTTCACTGGTTGAGCAGTGACATTAATGAGGACAATCCCTTAATTGTACTCTCTTAAAAAAACGAAACTTTTAATGTTAATATTTGCTGTGTTTTGATAAATGATGTAATCAGTAAAGTCAATTTATATATTTATGTTTCCCAAAATCGCTAAATGTGTCCCAGACAGTGTCACCCAAGACACCCGACACTCCCTGTCCTGACACCTAGAAATTAGATACAGAAAAACTCCCCCCAAAAAAAAAA
>NW_019185885.1:0-114 GCF_002260705.1 Seriola dumerili
TATAGTAAGGCATAAAAATGTCAAAAAACACCATGGTATATAGTAAGGCATAAATTGTCATAGTATAGTAAGGATTAAAATGTCATAGTATAGTAAGGCATAAAACTGTCAAAA
>NW_019185886.1:0-143 GCF_002260705.1 Seriola dumerili
TTGTATTACAGGCTGCTGCTAAAGGCCGACAGTGCTGGAAATCACACGTACTCTACTATTTTGAGGGTTTTGCTCTCTAGTAGCCTACATGTTATTCTACTCTATAGCCTCCACTACATTTCAAAGGCAAGTACTGTAGTTAC
>NW_019185887.1:0-109 GCF_002260705.1 Seriola dumerili
CCCAACCCGCCCTGACACTGAACTCCTTCAATTAATAGAACTCTGCCTCACCAACAATGATTTTCTTTTTAATAACCAATTTTATTTGCAGATCCACGGGACAGCCATG
>NW_019185888.1:0-403 GCF_002260705.1 Seriola dumerili
GGGGGGGGGGGGGGGGGGGGTATGGCGCTGATCAAGATGATCAGAACTCTTCTGCATGATCTGTCTTTAAATGTACTCAAAGGTCCAGGTTTGGTGATGTGAACACAAATGAACACTCTCGCCTTGCAGAAGCACAATTAATAAGAACAGTTAATTAGACTCCTGAGTGGAGAGAGATTTAATTTATCATTATCATTCTATATCATCATTTTCTTTTTTCAGATGGAAAAACCTGGTGGAGGCAGGAGGCTTCAGCTGCCCAGTATCACCTGAAGAACTGGAAGGTGAGTTTGTTGTATTTCAAAGCAGAGCAGTGTGTTTGTTTACCAGCTGGTGAAAGATGTAGTGGTGAGTGAAGGTTCTCTGTCCATAACTTTAAGGTGTCACTATGACATAAACAAAT
>NW_019185889.1:0-111 GCF_002260705.1 Seriola dumerili
GTTGGACCTCATGTCAAATTTTCCATTTTGATATCCATCACAGTAGTTAGCCGTGCCCCCAGATCTGATCATAACAGAGATACAGCTGACCTTGGTTTTGTTGACCAGTCT
>NW_019185890.1:0-807 GCF_002260705.1 Seriola dumerili
TTTAACTTTTTATCTGAATCTTATGAATTAAACTGAACACTCCCCGCCTGGCGTTAATTGACGCCACTCTCTTATGATACACAAACAACATTCTTATTAATTTTTATGGCTCTGGGGAACAAGAACTGCTATTTGTGAGATGGGCCTGGTAAAGAGCTTGGTTCCCTGTGGCCCAGCCACCTTTATCTCCACAGAGCGCACCTTGCCATCGGTGCTGGGAAACACATTGGTCACCAGTCCAAGCGGCCACTCATTTCTTGGAAGCTGAATGTCTTTCAGAACAACAACAGTCCCTGGGTTCACATTTGGATGGCTTGATTGCCATTTGCGCCGGGTTTGAAGTGTTGAGAGAAACTGACGTCTCCACTTGTCCCAGAAAACATTGGCAAGATGTTGGACTTGACGCCACTGGTGTCTATAGAGATCAGAGACAGCAAAGTCACCGGCTGGAGCTGAGAGAGGGTTGACTTTCTGTGTGAGGAGAACAGCAGGAGACAATATGAAAGGGTCAGTAGGGTCCGTCGACACTGGAATGAGGGGGCGTGCATTTATTATAGCTGAAACCTCCGCCATGAAGGTGACGAGAACCTCGTGAGTGAGTTTTGTGGTTTTGAGTTCAAAGAACATAGTGTCAAGAATTCTCCTGGCCAAGCCCACCATCCTCTCCCATGCACCGCCAAAATGAGAGGCGTGTGGGGGATTGAAAGTCCATGCACATCCTTGTTCTGAAAGGTAAGTTTTCACTGCTGCATTGTTTATGTTTGAGGGTATCTGGAGTTCTTTGCAAGCACCAATAAAATTAGTGCC
>NW_019185891.1:0-397 GCF_002260705.1 Seriola dumerili
GCATCTGTCTGGGTTGGGCATCATTCTGCGTCTGCAGCTTTTCACTGACACACATTTCTTAGTGTTTTTGCGGTTGAGGGGAAATGGGGCCACACTCTGTGGTGACATGCATTGCAGAGCTACAGGATGACTCCAACACTAAGCAGAGGAGGACACAAACAAAATGGAGTCTTGTAACACAGCCGATTAGGTATCAATGACGAGAAAAGGGAAGAGGAGATGAAAAACAGATGGCAAATAATATTAAAGAGCCTATTCATTCAAATTATAAGTGTATGTATGTATGTCTAGTGGTATGAAGCCATGCCAGTATTTTTGGTTTTATCCATCCAGGTTTTGACATAATATCTGACCCCACCCCAATACAGTGGAAGGGAATGGAATTTTGTCTATGTTG
>NW_019185892.1:0-179 GCF_002260705.1 Seriola dumerili
CACAGCCACAGCCACAGCCACAGCCACAGCCACAGCCACCGAGCGCAATGAGAGGCAGCAGTGACTGCTGGATGTGGTTATATGGAAGGAGGCACACTCACACACCTGCATTCACTCAGCTGCTGATGTGACACCCAAAGCACCCATTGGCTCAAACCAAGTGAGATTCCCTCCACTCC
>NW_019185893.1:0-18283 GCF_002260705.1 Seriola dumerili
AAACAACTGACAACTGCCTATAGAGTCGGCTGTAAATCCACCATGTTGTTGTATTTCCTGTCTCTCCGTCCTGGAGGTGGATCCTCCTCTGTTGATCTTCCTGAGCTTTCTCCCATCTTGTCCTGTAACAGGTTTTTTTTGGGAGTTTTAACTTCTCTGATTTGAGGATCTGAGAACAGAGAGGGTCGTAATGCTGAACAGACTGTTGAGGCCCTTCAGGCAAATTTATGATTTATTTTGGGCTGTATGAATAAGATTTGATTTGACTTGACAGTGCACACACACACACACACATACACACACATACACACACCTTGTCAAAATGTTTCAGCCTCTAATATGAAGAGTGGTCCTTCTAACCTTTCGTCTCTTCTATACTATTGGTGTGGAGAGCGAAAGAAGATCAGTTAAGGTGAAACGTGGATCTAGGATCAAAAACAAGTCTGTGTAACAGTGGACATAGCAACGGAAGTTAATGAATTTCATTGTAACAAAAAAAAAAAGAAAAATCAAACACAGGTATCATATATGTCCACCAACTGGACTGTGAAAAATAGTAGGTATGGTGTTGGTCGGGGAAAGCGCTTGAATATGAAGTGCAATAGAGCTAATAATAAATGTGCTGGTCAAATTACCTGAAAAAAATATTCTCTACTCAGTACTCAGATAAATAAATCAGTTGGAGGCGTATGACGCTCGTACAAGTACGTATATACTCTCCACAGTAATACTAACTGTCCTAAAGGAATTGATTCACCAAAATAATGCCCAAAACAATCTACTGTGGTACTAAAATGTGCGCTACACAAATGTCATAGCTTAAATGTCACACAACAATATTCAAAATACTAATCTGGCTCCACACAAGCAAACGGTTGGAGCGACTCCAATAAATTGTCCCCCATAAATAAAACCACTACATGGTTTGGATATTTCTGCGTGTCTCTGCATCGTCATCTTAGAGTGCATCATTATACACAGGGTCACTCTCAACCATCAGTGGACACGAGAACAGGTGAAGCTTCTACCAGACTCTCATCGGCTCGGTGTCTGAGCATCTAATCTCTTAGTCTGTCTAGAGCGCTTCGACAAGTTTAACGCTTTCTTCGAATTAGCTGCAGCACGCGCCAACTTATTATACTCCGTAGCTATTGTGTCAGCCATTGAGCAAAACACAATCAAGTGATTCTTTGTGTCCTGCTTCTCCCACTAAAGTACTTTTCTGCTTTTCTCCTGTGTACTAACATCCTTTATCCAGCTCACAAGATTTCTGCTCACACATAAACTCCCACCCTGGCTGCCCGAAAGATGCGAACCACCTTTTATCTTTTAAATGATCATCTGAAAATTAAGAAGCAAATTATAAAGCCACTATTACTACATGCCATTGTAAACTAATATGTAGTCAAAAAAAGTTCGAAGGCAAATTCATTACAATCAAAAAAGATCCGCTATCTTAATGTTGCGTGCGCGTGTTATTTCAAGTTACGATTCAGGCCCCACAGTTACAGTTAGTGCATAGGTTTTAACTGGATAATGTGTTCCACAAATTGATCCCGTGAACCCCTCACCCTTTATAATAACAATCACAAGCGAGTGGACTGACATAGTTAACAGAAAACACAGGCTTTGACCTTTATTTACTTAGAAGACCTCCATTATATAATGTACATCAACTTTAACACAAAACGCACATGTTTTCACGTCCACTTAACACGGTCACGATCACGTTTCTAAAGATTGCAGAAAAAGTAATCTCGCAGATCCCTTTATGGCGACAGCCAAATCGAGAGGACAGATAGCACACAACTTTAAGAAAAAAATAATAATGTCAGTATACAAAAAAAGTTGACGAGAACTCTCCCTCCCATCTCTCTTAACCTCTTCGACTTGCGAACCCGTGTCTGCAAATTGAAGAGTGCCAACTGTCTCTCTATTCTGTGTTATCATGTGAGAAGATGCTCTTCGCGAGTCATATACGAAGATGTATTTTTTTGCGGTTGGTAAAGAAAACAACAACCATGCTCCCTACAGAGTCTGTTAGTTCATAAGATCTCATCTTCTATCTAAGCTCTTTTCTTGCCCTGGAGCATCATCGACTGGGTGACAAGGCACAAGAACACGTATGCGCGAGCCATACAACAATCAAATCTATACAAACACCCACCACAAACTAAAACGAACAAGAAACCATACAACAAAATCCATGTCTCACCACACACACACACAACACAGCACACACCAACTGCCTAGTGGTCATCTCATTGCTGATAAAAATCTTTGATGAAATCCCATGAAAGGCGTTCATAACACCACCCTGTCGTGCATGGGAAGCTTCGTAGTGTCTTGCGTCGAAAGATTACTTAAATGTGCAGTTGTACTACGCTCAGGCTTATCCGAAGCAGCCCATGCCAACGTTGCTACAGAGCAAAGCTACTCACACGCTTTCTTGTCTGAAACCACAAGGTGATGTTTTCGTTAACAATCTATACAATCAAGAATATATCAACGCTCAGGGTCCGTGACCATTTCAGAATGACTTCATCATAGCATTCCAATAGCATTAGCTGAAAACACACGTTAAAACCATTAAAGGCAACGTTCATAATACAAAAAAACGCTGTTACCAAAGCCCGGCCACTCCCTATGGTTAGTCGGTGGAGGTGGTTTCTTCTCCCGACGGGCTTGGTGCTTTGAGCCTGGTTTAGAAATGACCCACAGATGGACTGTGCAATACCAAAAAACTATTAGCAAAAGGCCCAAACCAATCATGAAGGTATAAGCGTGCTCTAGAATCGGGCTGCGTCTTGCATTTCTGCATGGCAAGGGATGGAGGGATGAGCTAGCAGAGTCCTGGTATTTGATATCAACAGAAAGATGTCCAATGCCTGTGATATGGGCTCACTTTTCGTTCCATTTCCATGAGCAGAGAGTGAGCGACCTTTTACACTGCTGCGACACAATTTATGACCAATGAAGATAAATATTATTCTTCATCATGCGTGGAAAAACACACATCGCAAATTCAGCATTACCTCGCTTTAGTTGCTATACACTGGTAGTCAGCCATCAGTGACATCTCATATCAAAGCCTTTCCAATAAGTAACTATTAACTCACAATGCATCATGTGGGTACACTCTTGCGTGAAATGGCACTCGTGTCCATGTCTGCAAAAAGTCTCTCTCAATGCAAACTATCCCCTTTAACGCTACCACTCGGTCGGAACTACAGCCTGACACTCGACTGAAGAGGAATGATATAATTCTATATTTTGGTAAGGAGAGACTGAAAGGCACTCTTTGAAGGTCTGGCGCTACAAAGACTGGGGGTTCCGACAGTGCGAGTTCAATCCCTATCGACCTCATTTTGAAACAGCACTATGCCCAGCACTGAGGTGCAACTTCAGTGGCTTGTATTATTCACAATGAAACGCCCCACATCCTAATTAAACATTTCTACCGCAAACTTTAAGAATTCCAGCTTTACTGGTAACCAAGATAGTATTGTTTAAAAAAAATAATATCAAATCACTTCGCTGTAAACTAGTTATAAGACGTAAAAAGGTGTAGCAAGATCTCTCCTCTCTGCATCAAATATTTTTTTCAATTCAATACTGATGCCATGTTGCCATTCGACTACATAAAAGCTTTAAAAATCTCATTGGACCCCATGTGTTTTCTCACCTTAAAGCACCACACACGCACACCTCTGCAGTGACACTACCTCTTAATTTTATACTACACTGAATTATACAATACTCAGCTGGCTGCTTTAACTAGCCAAAACTCTTCTTGCAACTTTAAACTTCAGCACTGTTAGTGAGTGCGTAATTTTCAACACAAACTATGGCTACTTAACACCGACACAACACTACATCAACATACATTAAACAACACCTTAATTAAGCATCATCTAAAGAATCAGACTCTGACAGAAAACGTGTCGCAGTACGTGCATGCGGCCACGGCGCCAAGCTTAAATGCATCGTGTGTTGTGCAGTCAAAACTCTGGCACCGTCAGTGTTGGCTTTTACCTCTATCGCGACATATGCCCCTAACGTTTCCCCCAAATCTCCCAGAACACAGCGGACAAAATTGAGGCCCCACCTTGGCAAGAACTATGTCCTGCTACAACTTACGCGTTTTAGGAGAACCAGCAGCCATCATATTGACAGAGAACCAGACCTGTGCTGAGCTATTCCGTGACTCTTTCTCCTTAACTTTTTCTAAGTTGGCCTCTGAACTAAATAAACTAGAAGTTTTATCAATGTGAATACTTCAATACCATGATGAATGTCGATCGAAACACCTTGTAAAGACTGATTGCTCCCTTTTAAATTTCTTTAGACTGTAGGCACACTAAAATGAAATTCCTTCATAAAGCTTACTTTTGCGGTGTAATTGATTCAATCAGTAGAAGTCAGGCACATCATTTCAAACGAGGGCACTTGGCGTCTCTTCGTTGTGTGATGAGTTCAGATGAAAGTGAGCATATTAATAAGACGACTGCGCATTTGCATGCAGGTCTTCATCAAAAAATCCATCGTGGTCGCCCAGCCGCGCTCAGTGAGAAAATAGTAATACAGCCACTCTATCGTCATGACTGCCAGTAGTCGTCCCGTGCCTCCGCCCTGATGTCGTCATAAGATTACTAGGACATGGTCTGGATCGTGTGATACTGTGATGGAGAGTAATTCTGTGCCCCAGGTCTGACTACTACATTAAGACGAGGATATTAGCCTGAGATTGGCGTGTCACCAGCACAGCCGTCATTTACTGATGACTTTCTTCCACACGTATTAATATAGATACCCTAGACCTGCTTTTATAATACTATAGCAGACTCGACACAGACGATAGGGTATTTTCTTTTTAAAATGAACGTATTTCACACACTTGTTAACGCATTAACCGTGTCCATTTTAAGATCAAAGGTTGCCTGACAATGACCTATGATTTTGTAGGTGTTTCTTTTTTATACATTAATGCAACCTGCATAAGTCCCTCTGTCGTCCTATCGATGCCAAGTGCTATGATCACCAATGAACAGTCCGAGGTTGGGTGTCTAGGTCGCTGATTATAAAACAAGTAGTTAATCAATAAAGAGACTATAATCGGAGTAAGTACTTCTAATATTACTAAGAAGTATGTTAACAAGACCAAAAATACATAACATATTTAATTGAAATGGAAGATATTCTCAACACATGAAATCATGGCAAGAATATTATGGGGATGACACAAATCTCTTTTTATGCTAAATCAATAGTCGACGCTATATTAATTAACCCCAGCACAAGGGAATTATACACAAAAATGCTATACTATCACATTGAAACACAATCCATAAGCGATGTAAAGTGATACAATGCTCATGTCTATTATTAACACTACAATATATCAGTGTTTAATATAGACTATATGGATTCCGTACTTATAAATCAATATATTCCAATTCTCAGCATACAGGTTCGAGTGCAGGAGGAAAGAGAACTTCGCTTTTGCTTCCGAAGATTTTGTAGAAAGGGGTACAGACTGACACGCCAGCCTTTCCGGCCGGCCCCAACGAGACCAAGTTGATAGCTGTCTTAATCTTCAGTAGGTTGTGCGAGATCAGGTGAACAATGTGCTTCAGGCAGATACAACCAATTTCATTGTCGAACTCACTAATTGTGCGTGCTCCATGCACCGAATTTTGAATAGCTTTCTCGGAGCGCACAAACCAATGATGAAATGTTTTTTTTAAGGCGGGACTAGTGTTTAGAGTAACTCGTGATCAGAATTATTACAATCTAATTTTTGTTTTTTTTTAATCCCGCACAGCCTATCACATCTCATTCCGATATATATTGAAATCCCTATGTAGGTTGAAAGTAGGAGTTCTTCGAAAGGTGTATGAAAGACTTAAATTTTAATCGGTTTGAATTGGGAGACTCTGATTATTCCATGTTATTGGGAATTCTTTGAACCTTAAGTTAGGTATTTTCTTGTGGTATTTGACTATTTTATCTGTAATGGTGTATAGTCATGCTCCCTTGATCCTATGCATTTGGAATGGGGCCATGGGATCCTTCCAGAGAGTTTTGAGATCGTCTCATCATAGACAGAGCATATGGAGGGCACACCTACCGCAATTTGATAAAATACCCGAGTTGTAGCTTTAGCTTCTTCCATAACAATGTGCGAGTCTAGATTAAGAAATTTGTCTTAATATGAGAATAAATTCTGTAGAATCACTATAAAACTACTTGAGTTTACAATAGGTACCAGCCATAGCGGAGGATCAATTCTATATCTCATCCACTCAGTAAAGAAGCCGCTGAAGCTATATTAAGCGACGTGCAATCAGCAGATGGTATGAACAGTGGTGAGACCTGGATGTTCTGTTAGATCAGGGTTGGAAACCACTTCACTCCTGTATACCGCCAATTCCGCACCACGGTGCTAATTACATTTAATCTAATTAATCTCTACACGCTCCCACTGTATAATGTAACACATTAAAGCTAAGAGGCACACGAGACACTCTTGCCTATTATAGCTTGTAGACTTATTGGGCTCTTACACACGCACGTTAGTATGGAGAATGTGAGAAAGAGTGGCTCTGAATGGGATTTGTGTGTAAGAAAGAGAGAGAAATCTGTCTATGAGATAATAATTTGAAAAGTAAATTTCAACCACCCACTAACAGTTCACAATTCCGACAGAATATTTTTTTTAATAGAGAAAGAATATAAACATTTCCTTTCTTTATCTTAAAGAGACACCCATCTGCGTCAGTATTAAATAGGTTGAGATGTATTGAGGTTAAGCGGGCGGCCGTGTCGTTGTTCTGTGATCTAGTAGCAGGGTATGATTAACACTTTGGGAGTTCTTAATGTAACACATTAAACAACAGAATTCTTAAACTGCGATTCCTGATATATTCTGTCACTTTAGCCACAGAGATGTTTGTACCATGAGGTAAACCTTCAAATATTTTTACACACTAAGTTTTCATAGCACCTGTTGGAAGAGGTGCTTCCCTGACTAACGTCATTTTTCCATTCATTCTTCTTGAAGAGAATATTCACCAAAATGTACTCGACAAATGGCTGCTACATCGCATAGTTTAATTGTTACAAATTCTGTTATCTTTCCCATACCCACCTGAAGACTGATGACTGGGAATATTGAATTTAAACTTATTTTAAAACTTATTTCAATAGCCAACGCATGTTTTCTGGCAAACCCGTGTTACTATATGATTAACCTGCAACCGTGTTGATGGGTTGGGTGATCTGCAGGTTGTGTGTGTAATAACCTTGCAGAAAAAATGTTGGTGATGATTTTAGCGATTGAGATGACTTCCTACCAAAAACACCCATAGAACAGTGATGATAATGGAACTTAAGTGTTAGCGCTAATGACTGTCCACATGTGAATTTTTCAAATCGGCAAACAACTTCTTTGTACTGCATGCAGTGAACACAGCAAACACTACCAAAATACTATACTCTCATTTATTGATGTTATCAGTATTATGAATGAGAGCCTTCTGGTTCCCTCTCCCAGTCTTCGTATTCGGTTTAAGGCGTAGTGGCTGATTCATCATTTTATTAATATATTTTCAGTCCACGTTGGGTGTGTAGTTTACTCTGAGTATAGGTGATAATTCTATCACGCTTATCGAGTGGCCCACCCACCCACCAATATGTTGTGTATGCTGTAAGGATTCACAGGGCTGTGGACACAATTACTGCATCGATGTAGTGGATGCAATTCAGATATGGGATGCGATTCTCTAATGATGTAGTTCTGATTGGATGATTGAATGGTGGATATGATCGATGATTGACGCTATGCCAAAGCTTTACATTATAAACATTGATGCTTTTTCCTGTTAGTGGTTTATCTTACAATTATATGTATCTATTTGTGCTAACATTTACCGATAGTATGAAATAACCACCAAACCAACTGCGCAGGCAGAGACTAATCATAGTGATCGCGTATTTTGTGTAGTGTAATTAGCATTAAAGATGGATATTAAGCTTTTCATTTTTGCTGGACAGAGTTTTCCCCTTATTATCTTTTTAGCAGAACAGAACCAACACCTTAACCACATATTAACAGCTATTACCTTATGAAGTTCAATTGTCCGTTGGTCTCTATGCGAGACTTTTCAGTCCTTTATCAAAGTTGCGTTATAGGCAAGGAACAGGGTGAGTTTTAAAGGAATAACGTCATGGACCCATCGTATAATATACGTTAGCCATCTCAGTCTTCTAGGTGGAGAGTACGCACAGAGCCAGGAGGGAACTATGGATGGCTGCAGTCAGAAAAGTGTACCATGGTATCCCTATTCTTGCTTATCACAAAAACACAGAAATAGCGGGAAAGGAAACAAGTGAACCAGAAACACACACTGTGTTAGTTCTTTTAGTATGTACATGAGGAAAAGTTCAGCAGTCTTTTTAGTTTCACCAGGAACTTGCTGATGTACTGATCTGCCGATGTCCACAAAAATTATCCTCATCATGAACTTTTATAGACGCGTCTGCCTTTCTCCAATACCTGTGGTCAACTATGCCTCTGGAGAACACACAGCTGTTTGGGGCTTGTAACCAAATTTACCGGTCAACTGTGGGTTAATTACCAGCACCCTGCTCCTCTGCAGAAGAGGCTGCATCAAGGTCAAGGTGGTCAAAGGAGACAACAAAGGTAGTGCGTGGATCTCAAGCGTGCGTGATGTGACAAAGCTCAATCAGATACAGGTGCGACACAGGGGAGCACTCTGTCGAAGAAAAGTGACACGCGTGAGCACACTCCGGTGGCAGATTCAATGCTCCGGGTGGCTGGTACCATGAACCAAAAACGGCACACGCAAAACTGGGACGAACCACATAGGGTAACGCGACAAAGGCGGTGAGAAGACACAGACTTAACAAGAGGGCTCCACGGTATGGATTGCCTCTGACAGACAGAAGCAATGTGCCAGTGCGTGCCATCCCTAAAGGAGCACTCACACACTCAAGAGTGGACACTCATCTGCGATCAAGGAATCTCCGTGTGGGCAAACAACACGCGAGTCAGCCTGCAGCGTCGATCATAGCTACATGGCTACACTCCTGGGGGGTGAGTAGGTGGCATCTAGCTCCGAATCAGTCCCGCTGGGACGACGAGCGTCCTGAGGACAATACAAAGAGAGTTATAGATCCGTAGGCTTCTTGTGATTAGGCCACACAGAGTATACTGTGCAAAAATCATTTCGTCGTAGTGGTACGAGGTTGCATGGTAAAACTCTGAGGTGGTTTCTTTTGTAGCCGAGGAAAGTTACCATTGATTTCAAAATTTGTACAAAGAACCTCACTGTTACATATCACACTAATACATTCTTAACAACTACGTTAGAGTGTGTATTTAAACTGTGAATTGATTATCCAACAAAGACCCTTTATCTATATCTAATTGATTTATATCAATACTTTATCCTCCTCAGATGCGACTTCTATCTTTCCCTCTTATAACATATTATGCTGTCAATTGGCAACGGAACTTTTCCTGTTTGCTACGTTAAAACAACGTTTGAATGAACAAAATATAACTTTTTCTATGCCAATATTCCCAGATCCTTCACCGCTGTTTCAATTATTCCAGCTTCCTACTTATAAGCCCTCGGTGAAAAGAAAGGGGCCAACTTGTTTACCTTTAGTGAGAAAGATCAATGCTGCCCAAACGTGCCCAAAGGAGCAGCTGGTTGCGGTCGCTGATTAATAATTTAAATGCATGGGCAACAGCCACCACTCACATGGCACACTCAAGATGCAGCTGTATGGTGGCTAGCATGATTTGGCAACACTCAGGGCATGGCAGCATTGTCTAATTTTGTGAAGTAAATCGAGTAAGACAATTGTGCCTATGTATTGCTGACTTGAAACCACGGCAGCCCTCATGACCCTTGGCTATGGACACCTACTGGCTATTTCCTGTCCCATCAGTCTCTTTTCTTCATTGAAACTTTTGGGGTTACCAGCCACAACGAACTCAAATCCTGCCTTTACTTCGGATCCTGCAACACTAAACGTCTCTACAATACGCTCATGACATTCACCTCTGAGTGTCGAACATCTGCGAGAAGGAAAAGGCGCGCTCGCGCGCATCAATACGAGCATATACCGCGAGGGCAATTTAAGCTGGCCTACTATGTACGCACACTGAATATCATGGTATGTAGGATTGAGGACCACACATCCCGATCTCTTCTATCTTATAGTTGTCCGGTACTTATATTTGTCACCCACCATTCTCAAACTTACAAGGCAGCGCCATGAACGTGTATTGCATCATATTAATGCGCACTATATTCCCCCACCCACACCATATCCGTCTTCTATCAACACCTACTCTCTCTCCACCCTCTGCTCTGCTTCTGTATATGATTCCAGCTAGGAATCCAGCCCCATGCACAAAACTACTGTAGTTTTCCCGACCCAGCTCTAACTAAACACCTCCGCACTGGAGTGAGGGAAGAGAACGAAAAGTGAACCGAGGCAAGAGCCATTTCTTGCAATTCACCAACCAGATGTCACTGTGATCCACATGGCAGGAGGAACACCCTTTACGAAAGTATCCCACTGAACCGACCCAGCAGCCCTGACCCAGAAACATCAGTCATCTCTATGACGAACAGGCCTATGAAGGAGACTCGCAGGGACTTGCGATAGTATGAACAAACAGCAACAAAGAAGCCAAAACAGCAACTAAAACCAGATCACAGTCAATAATCCCTGCTTGAAATAACACTTTTACTTGCGATATCATGAACCAGCACAGATGGAAATCAGACTTAAATCTTCAACAGAAGTAAACCAACTGTTCATCTTGAAATAAATGCAAACAACACTAAAATACCCAATTTAAAAAAAAAAAAAAGGACCTTGTGTAAATTAGTTTTGGATGCCATCGCATTATTTGTCTGTCTAATCTTGGTGCAAGTTAATGTAAAATTTAATTTGGAAAATCGATTGGTGTCATTCCATCAATTTACCTTTGCGTTGCGCTTAATATATGAATTTCAAAAACACAGCAGTGCATTGGAGTACTGCCCAGTGTACAGTTTCTGTTCTGCATAGTGCGAGGCACAAAACTTGTAGGAGGAAGTAGGCAAATCATTTAATATCTGTTTGAATTCAAGTGGCAATTTTCCTCCAAACAAAAGGGCTTGTTTAGTTTGCATTGCTCACCAGCTAAGTCCTCCACAATTAAAAGCTATCAAAAAATTTATTTGTCTTAACTTATTTATCTAAAAAAAAATGGGACTATTATTGTCTAATTTTGATTCATCAGTTGTCTAGCTGGATTTACAAAACACACCATTATGAACACACCCTTGACTAAAATGCAAGCATTGACACACAAATTGAACTAATGCAAATTGACTGCTATAACATCACCTTGAATGGGATTGGGGACTCTTTCAAAGAATTAACATGCGTTTAAGGGTGAAACATTTTATCCAACAATAGGTAATTCTTCAAGTCCTTTATAATTTACTTCCTCTCAGGACTTTATAGCTTACTATATATATCATTTTGAAGAAAACAGAAAACCACAGAATTAAAATCAATTGAACCAGTAAATGTCATAGAACTGTAGATTATATGCCCCTCTAAAAACTGTTATTTGACTATTTGCATAGGTGAAAAATTATGGGCTGGTTTTTTTGAAGATACTATATATGATTATCATCAATCATAGAGTTCTATATTATACTGTATAAATATAAACATAAATACATATATAAATAGTTATTTATTAACAAAAGTACCAATTGATATTTTTTAAACACGTCTTCCAGATTCTTTCCTTTGAATTATTTCCTGAATGTTTATCAATCCCTTGCTCGACCTGCGAACTCGCTCACTTCTCGTAAAATTGTATTCGAAAACATTTTTTAAGATTCTTTCAAGTTTTCCAACATTTAAAGTGTGTCCCTCGAGTAAATGACTAAAGCTATAATAAGCTTCCCTTTGTTTGCTGTGGGATTATACTAATGTAACTAATATATTTTTCTATATTCAATCCATTTTCACAACTCTTTACAGAATTCCAGAAGTTTCTTCAAATTAATTCCTGAAAAAATGAATAATTAACATCTCTGTAGAAATCACCATCTGATCTTATTAGAATGCAAAAAAATCCCTCGAAAATGAGGCCAAACTTTATGAGCATATGTGTCCTGTAAGAATGGTGCTTTCTGATGCTGGTGTGTTGTGTGTGGAGGGAATATAGTACAGAACTATGTGGTCAGTGGCAGTTGTCCAAAGTGTTAAACTCTGTATCATACAGGTCTATTTGGTGCGTCTCACTTTCAGAGTATGTCTTTCCCAGCTGACTGTTGAGAGGAGTGAAACTGTAATTCACCTCTGCACAAAGGTGGAGCCCAATCTGCACACACCCTGCAGTGAGCTGATAATCGATTCACATTCACACAAAGTAGAAGGTCCTGACCGACAAGCAGGGATGTGTACCGTTATGCATTGGAAATGGAAAATATATTTTCATTATCCTTTTAATTGTGCCTCTGGGACTAATTCAAAAGTCTTGGAGATTAAAGACGTTTTTTGTCATTTTGTACGCTCCTGCAAGTTTTTCAGCATCAGTCAGACTTAAGGCGCTGCTCAAATCGATGACCAGCTAATTACCCATTAAAATGGGCTTGTTCTCTAAGTATAGGTTCCATTTAACTGAAATAATGGTGAGCAGATTTTCCTTTCTCATTTATTCTTTTCTGTCAGACCTGAAGAGGTGAAGGGATTGATATTTCCAATACCAATAATCATACATTATCTCAGAACCCAACAAAAAATCTTACAAGTTGCCCGATTGAGAGCCAGTTTTTTAAAATGTGTCTATTATCGTGTTAATGGTGGTTGGAGGTAGATGTTTATTTCTTTGAGGGTGTCATGGGTGAAGCTAAGGACAGAGACAAACAGGAATGAGCTGAGCCAGAAGTTTGATGAATAGCACTACAACTCCAGTCCCAGAGTCTGAATCGATTTCTTAGTTCCACGTTCATGGTGTTCACCTGCCCCTTCTTCCTCTCTAACCAGCAGTGTAACTTGGGACTTTCAGAGCCACGAATGCTTGTGGACCCTTACGGCATTCACAGGTCAGATGAGTGAGTTTCGTACGCGTGTTTCGTTCTTCAGCCGGCAACAGGGGAAATGAGAACTGATCCCAGAGAATTCCAATACCAAAACTTAAACTGCCACCGGGGAACAACTGGCACACCCTGGGTAAAGCACACTCTGCTTCATGCCGGATGTGATAGTCGGTCCCTACCAATGGTTATCTTTAAAAAGCCTAGGTCGTTATTGGTCGAATGGCAGGACACTCATTTCGTCCTTTGTGCACCGTTTTCTGTCCAATTAAGTTGCAGTTATGTTAAAGCGGAAAATTGAGTCATATAAGTTTTCATTTAATGGCATACTATTCAGTGGTGTACTCTCATAACACTGACCTACAGGTTCCAATAGAAATTCAAACCAGTGGACATCCTTAACTACTTATTCATGTGGCACTGAAGAGCTTAAAGTTCTGTCGTCTACAGCTTTAATTCGCAGTTAAATAGGTGTTCATGTTTTTGTCTAGGCCAAAACCCGAACTTAAAAAACCTGTGCTGGAGTGCCTGACTGAAAAAAAAAAGAAAGAAGAAATGGAAGGAAGCAAGGCTACGTGTCGTTTAAATAAACAGTATGATAAAACAGCTATGGTGTTTAACGTTGGCAGATTGGGTGGAACGAAGCAACGCATTGTGGACATCTCTGTGCCTGAGACTCTCCTTGATAATTCATGGTGAGCACCTCAGTCCCAGGTTTGTTCCCTCTATTGTTGGAAATGTCTTATACATACCCCGCAACCTACTCAGCAGTAGTCTTTGTGAGAAAATGCCCTAATGTCCACTGCATGGAGGTGAAATACTGGCGTTCTCACTCGAAATTGTGCTCACGTGCCTACAGATCTCCATAACACAAGGAGGTGTGAGAAAACTTCAACAAGCCAGTTGTCGCCATGCGTGGTTTTAATGTGGAAGGTTCATCAACCAAATAGGGTACCTATCACCGGTTCCGCAAATGCCCTTACGCCACATGTGGTGCGTCAGGCACAGTTTGTCCACGATGTGCATGCAACCTCCAAGCTCCTCTAGTGGGTTCACCCTAGTATTGCCCTAATGCCACTGTCCAGCCCTTGTCTAATGTATGGAAAAAGTACAGGTGGTGGCAAATCTATGCCAAAACCTTAGCATTGATTAAAACATGTCATTTTTAAAAATATAATTAAATAAAAATTCTTACCATCAATGATCAATAGAAAATACCTTTAATCAATTCGCTGTACGCCAATTACTTTAACGGTCTCTAGCTTTGAAGCAATTGTTACTCTATTCTACTATCTTTAATTTTTATTTCTATCTTTATTCTTTATTTCTATCTATCTAATCTTCCTCTATTCTAATATCTTTACTCATTATCTAATCTATCTAATTTATTTATACTGTCCCCGTCCGTCCGTCCGTCCATCGTCCGTCTCTGACGAAGATGCAGCCCTTCAGAAGAGCATTATAGAGCTATGATAATAAATTTTAATAAGATACTTCCTAACAAATTTACAGTAGTGTGGTCTTATCTACTCAGTGCTCTCCTTGTTTCCAGAGACTCTCTGTAGTAATTATCTATAATGAAGGAGGGAAATTTGATTACGAAAGTGCCAGTAAGACACAATAATGATCCAAGTTAAAATCAAATGTTAAAGTACAACAATAAAAATCAATTTTCATTTCTTTCTATTTTTTCTCTCTCTTAGTGTCTTTACAAGTGTACTATTTCATAGAATCAACAAAAGCACCCTTACTGTGACGTGCGGTTATATATTGAAAATGCTAAATGAATAAGAAATCGTCCCCCACTTCCATATTCTTAAAGCGTTTCTCATTGCTCAGTTGCAAAAGATATGAGAATGCCAGTCACAAACCGCTCTTTCTTCCCTGTGAAGGTTTATGTCCTTTGGCAAATCAGTTTAATTGTCCAATGTCTTAAAAATTTTTAGTCTGTTTACACTTGATGGCTCAAAGTTTTGGCTCAATAATGCTGCTTGAGGTTATTTCACTGCAAGCGACATGTCCTGAAAGCAGCATAGTCTGTTTGCTGCCATTGTCACAATGCACAAGTTCAAAGGTATTAAAAAAGTCTACATAAACATTGTTTTTGCATTATAGAACGAGAAAAATGATACCACAACTATCAGAGGTGAGGGTGTTCTCAGTAGATTAATCGCGCAGTGATGAACTCGCCAGGGCATTCCTGGTCGTTCGGGTGTGGTCAGCCCTTCCTTCCTCGCACGTTGGTAGCGGCGCTACATCTACAGTACACAACCTGCAGCTCTTGTCTCTATGTCTCTTGCTCAAGAACTCGGTATATAGGGCTTGAGATACAGCTGATGTAACGGAAAACCGACACACTCCTCTTCAATACCATGCAAGGTAGCCGTATTTGGGCCCCCAGTTCCACCTGACTTGAACATAGGCTTCGCTTGCTGATGTTCCGTACCGGACTTGTATTTGCACTTCTCACTCGCAGCATTGTTGCTATATCATTTAACTGATCTCTAGCTACGGGCAGCGGAACATGAACTGCACTCTAAGGCCCAGCAGTTGGGCTTCGCTGTGGGTGAGAGCGAAAAATAGAGTAAGGATGTGCCGAGGGAGGATGAAACCGCCTTCTTCCCCCGCGAGTTTGGGGAAAGAGGACAGGAAGGAAGTGAATGTGCAACGTGTGTCCTCTTCAGTGCAGTCAGGATGAGCTTCATGCCTTCCTCAGTCTGCTGCTGAATCTGGCAGTGGCTGCTTTCTCTTTCACTCACAGTTAGCAAAGCAGTATGTTAGTTGCCATTTCAAATTAGAAAATGGTATTGTCAAATTTACTATTTTATAAAATTTATCTATTTCTTGCTTCAAAGACTGTTACAATTATGTGGCACAAAAAACTATTATCCTTCTCTCACCCACTATATATCCTTCTTCTCTTTAAACCTTTTCACGAAATAACCACTAGTTTTAATGTATTATTAACGCATTATTTATATTCTTTTAAAGTGCTTGAGATATATTTTATTATGTTTTCTGTATTAGCTGCCAAGGATGAGGCTGCCAGTTATTATAAAAAGGGTCTTGCTACATCTCTACGAGCAATACAATTATAACTACTAACATTAAAGCACAACACAAAACAATTATTGATAAACACCGAGTAAATACCTAAGCAAAGGATACACTACTGACATGATATTCTTATGTAATTTAGGATTTTTGCTGTAGGTGACGGTTTAAATGCTTAATAATAGCTCAAATCTAGTACAGAAAACAAAAATATATTAATTGATTTTGTATAATTGATGTTTGATTATCGAGAGCAAATTTAATCCATCATACTACTTTCTCTAAGATAATATTGATTCCCCATATGGGTATTTTTTTTAAAGTATTTGCAGGTTCCGCTTTTTAAATGTGAAGATTTATGCTGCTTTCCTATCAGCTCGGAAATAGAACAATGCGTTTCTCCCTATTTTTCTGACGAAATATCCGCTGAGAAAAGAAATTGAGCAGAGAAGCTTAATAATATAATCATTAGTTGCATCCCTACTTAGGTTAGTCGTAATTGATATATAATAATTGTGGCCTCTTGTTTTTTGCTTCTTCCTGCTGTTTTTGGTGAATGAGACAAAGGTTTATAATCTTTATTTATAGATTTTCAGCAAAACATATACCACAATACAGTGTGTGCTTGTGAAGTGTGAGTTGTGAGTTACCTTCAAGTCCTACCAACAAATCGATCATGCTAACTTGAACCAAAAACACAACACACACACACACATAAAAAGAGAAAGAAAGGAAGTGAGATACCAAAGAAAGAATAAAAAAAAAAAAGAAAAAAAAGCTTCTTTGAAGTGCTCCCAGAGGAAATTGCATCTTTTAAAGAAAAAGGCGGACAAAACAAACATTCGACTAATAGGTGCTTTCTCGTCCCTGGGTTTTCCGCAGGAGGGCAACATCGTGAAGGTCTGCAGGCACTAAAAATGCTTATTCCGACCGTCCGCATACTCTATATCTCTTCTCTTCTGTATATCGTTAATGTTACACATAATATACTCACTCAACATTTAATTTCCACTCTCTTCTCTGTATGTCAGTGCGTCTACTCCAAACAGGAACTTTCCTATGTCATCCGCGCGGTGTGAATCATTGTGACTAGTGATATGAGAAAGTATAAAATATCTTTTTCCTTGTCAATAGCCCAATGCATTCTTACAAGCTCATCAGCTATTTACTTCTTCCAATTATGGGACAGAGTAAATTGGTACATTTATAGGGGTGCTAACATTATATGTATGACAGCATCTTATTCATAACATGCGTTTAATATAAATCACTGAGTAGCACATAATGATTCGATACCAAAAATTCCAACTACCCATATAATGAAACATATCAGAAGACTGGAATGATTTACTTGCAGTAATATAATGACAAATAATTATGTTCAGCCCATCTACACATAATTGTGCTCACATCTCGGATATTGTATATGATGGGCTTATAATTGTGCTCAAGGAGAATACAGTAGGGCAATGGTAACTAACAAAATCCAATAAATCGGCGATACTCCAAAGTCCTCCTGCCGTGAATGGCAAGTATATGCGATAATATAATAAGATGACCACTGCTTCACCAGTAATGAGACGACACGTACTGGCAGGGCATGTTAGTATAGATGAATTGAGAATATGTTAGACATAACAATTTGACACAATCTATATAAACGTGTTGTTGTACTTACAAAATGTATGTTGTTTTAATAACTTGCATATATAAATTGAATATGTATCATTAACATATTTATATATCCATATATGCACAAGAGAGCAGTTCCATCATCTCACGCAACTCCAGCCTATAAGATATTTTCATGTTATATGATTATGATATACACATTTCCTCTACATCTTGGCCGTATTTCCTATATGTTATATAGACTTATCATCATCTTCTAGATTAGATTCCGACCTGTGCAGGAGGGATCCAAGGGATCTATCCTCTCACAGTTAATATCGGTGAACATAGCGTAGGAAAATAGAGTCAACATTCCACATCCTGTTGAGTTTTAGGCGGGCCGCAGTTAGTATACTATAATTAATGTATTCACATTTCGTGTTTTGGAGCATTCTCCTCTGTGTGTGTGTAGT
>NW_019185894.1:0-100 GCF_002260705.1 Seriola dumerili
TTCACATTTTTATGACTTACTATACTATGACTTTTTTCACATTTTATGCCTTACTTTATTATGACATTTCTATGCCTTACTTTACTATGACATTTTATGA
>NW_019185895.1:0-100 GCF_002260705.1 Seriola dumerili
GGGCTTTGGTTGATTGATCTGCTTTAAAAAGAGAGAGAGAGAGAGAGCAAGAGAGAGAGGGTTTTTTAAGCCGAAAGATGCGAGAGGAAGTGGTGTTTTT
>NW_019185896.1:0-129 GCF_002260705.1 Seriola dumerili
TTTTACATCTTCAGTTTATGATCAGAAATATTAAAACTCCTTTCGTTTTATATTTTCTTTGTGTGGAGAACATTTCCAGGGATAGATGACTGGAGCTGAGAGAGTGAAAGAAGAAGAAAAGAGGAGGAA
>NW_019185897.1:0-108 GCF_002260705.1 Seriola dumerili
TGGAGAACGATGAGCTGGTTTTTGGTCCCATGTTGAAATAGTTTAATTTAGTTCATTTGTTTTATTTATTTTTGGAGTTTTTTGTTTTTGTTTATTTATTGAAATTTT
>NW_019185898.1:0-149 GCF_002260705.1 Seriola dumerili
AGGTGATTTGACTGGTTTGTTGGCCGGACCACTAGATAAGCAGATCACAACTAATTCCTTCTATGAGTGACAGGATCAATTAGTTTTACCTCTTAGCTGAGGGTGAAAATGGACTAGGAGCTACTGTGGAGCTTAACTCTCACTCACAT
>NW_019185899.1:0-245 GCF_002260705.1 Seriola dumerili
ATTATAGTTTTTGAATCTGAACAATGATCAGCTGTTCAAACATGTAGTTATTGATCAATGTGTTTTTATGTGGATCTTCATCAGTATGCTGGTCTTCATGGCTCCACACAAAGTCAAAAATAATAACAAAGAAATGAATAAAAATTAAAAATGACACCATGAGTAAAATGAAAAAGGCAAAACAAACCAAATATAAACTCTTGTTCACTGGCAGGTGAACACCAGTGTGAAAGAATGGAAACATG
>NW_019185900.1:0-178 GCF_002260705.1 Seriola dumerili
TGATCAGCTGATGATCAGCTGATGATCAGCTCATGTGGTGTGTCTGACAGAACAGTGAGGGCACTGTCTCTGTTCTGTCATCTATCTTCCATCAGTCCTTTTTTCAGAGCAGATGTTCCTTCTAGTTGAGTTGTTCTCACAGTTTTCCACTAGACACCATCACTTCTACTGCCTAATG
>NW_019185901.1:0-135 GCF_002260705.1 Seriola dumerili
TGTATTTTATTACCTTCCTCTGGAAGAAAGTGCTTTGTAGATGCAACTATTATCAATACTGTTTGAGGGTAATGTAACAAACGATGTGTTATCACAACTGTGGGATCATAGCGTGAGTGTGTTTAAGTGGCTGAA
>NW_019185902.1:0-157 GCF_002260705.1 Seriola dumerili
TGGTCAGTCACAATATACAATCTAACTCTGTGTGAAACATTGTGTCGTTGTAATAGCAATACACAAAGGTGCAAGTGCACCTGGCTTTTAAAGGGAAAGGGAGTTGGCACTGTGATTGGATTACTGGATGTTACACCCAAAACACTCCCATGAATAA
>NW_019185903.1:0-2909 GCF_002260705.1 Seriola dumerili
AAGGAGACTGATGTGGATTCTGTCCTGGTCCTGGATCAGCGGACCAGCTGTTTACTCCTGCACGGGTCCAGAAGGTGGACTTGGAGAGGGTTTATGACAGACCATCATCATCATCAGCATCATTTAAACATTGAATGTGACAAAGTGAAAAAATAAAAACAAACGGCAGATAATAAATACTTTTTATTGATCAGTTGAACAGAAGTTGATTGACAGCATGCTGAACAGAGCTAAGGCACATGAAGCTGTGAGGTCAGAGGTCAGGAGGCCTCAGACTGGTTACCTGCTACCTTTGACACATTGGTTTTAAAAACACACCTGATCAGGTGAGACACCACATCATACAAATAAAACAAACTATGATTCAGTCCAATCAGGAAGCGGCTCACCCGGACAGAGATAAAACACTGCTGACAAGTCACCTGGTTGATCACCTTTCTGACAGGTCACCTGATTCAGGTGAAAGCAGGAAGAGGCGGAGTCAGAGCTCAGGACCTTTCATCAGCTCTTGGCCTGTTTCCTCTTCTGAACGAGCTCAGCCAACATCTTATAACGAATCATACATTCCTCCTGAAAAAAAACAACACACACCAATCAGTTATCAATCAGTCAATAATCAATTAGTAAACAGACACGTCGCTGGATGTGACCAGGTGTGTCCCCAGGATTCAGTCCCGATGACAACATTGTTTTATACGGTTTCCGAGTCATCTCACAGACAATGATATTAATCTATTATTACTCAGATACCAATCTGACATCAATTAGAGGATTCTGTGGTTCTGATGAAACCGGTTCAACTGCGTGCCCTCTCAGAGCGTGTTTGCTGCTGTGCTCTGATTGGATACTGCTTGTCTCCCATGACCTCATCAAGGTTTTGGCCACAAAGAACTTGACGGCTGACGATCATGTGAAGGTGATCAGGTGACCCAGACAGGTCTTTACCTTGAACAAGCAGGTCCATCCTGAGGGGCACGAATCTGGATTTCATACCGACTTGAGTGTCGTAATCTGCTGCAGGATCCAGATCTGCCACTGACCCTCATCATCGCCACTATTCATTTTATTATCATTATTAATTGCAGCTGTTGTTATTAAGTTACTTACTCTGTAGATGATGCAGTGTTAGCCCCACCCCTCCAAGAAATGAAAGAAAAAAGTCATTCAAAATGAAAAAATTAAACAACCAAAACATTTTACTTATGTTATTTACCTAATGTGTGTGCACTCGTTTAATCTGAGCTCAGTGAGAGAGTCTCTACTGTCATTTACTCTGAGGACAACTCGTCAGCTTCGAACACTGCGCATGAGAGTTTTTAAACACAGTCACTGTGGTGACGGTGGAGAGGACGCAGCAGTGGACCCAGCTGGACCTTGACCTAACCCTAAGTGGAGCAGGAGCTTCATCTGCTGTCCTGGTCTGGACTTCTACAGGTTTAGTAAAACAGTTCATCAAGCATCTTACAATCAGACTGTCAAGTGAACAGGTAGACTGTCTACCTGTCTGTCAGTCCTCACCTTGGTCTTCGCAGGGACCACCTTGGCGATGCGGTCCCAGCGTTCTGCGGTTCCTCGGGGGAACTGTTGCAGAGCAAGTTCCAGCAGTTTCTGTTGGTTCTGAGTCCAGGCAGCAGGGTCTGCCTTCTCCCTGCTTTCGTGAGGCTCCGCCTCGTCATCCTCCTCCACCATGGCTGGGTCGAAATCTCTCTGCCGACGACCTCTGACCTTCATCTCTTCCCCTCTTGCTGCTGCCGTCGAAGACTTCCTGTTCCTCCTGCGGACTGCTGGAGCTGCTTCCTCCTCTTCCCCTTCCTCTTCCTCCACACAGGCCCCTCCCAGCCTCTGCGTCATAGCACTGTCAGCAACAGGAAGTGACCTCACAGGAAGATGAGGGCCCTTTAGGTCTGACAGCTTCACCAGACCTGAAATAGAGCAAGGTTAACTTCAGCTGACAGTAGAAGCCGTAGAACCTGACACTGGCAGTAGAATCAGTTACAGTAGAAACAGCCTTCACCTGATGTGTGGCTCACGTTGTCTTTCGCCTGTTTGACTTTAGTCGTCACCTGTTGAAGGAAAAAGATTCTGTTGGTTTCAGTTGTTTAAAGGAACAGTCCCACATTAAATCAGGTTTCAGTTTCAGATTGAGGATGAGATTGCCTAGTTTAGCACAAAGGCTTGCTCCTAGCACTAGCTCCTAGCCTTTTGTTTACTGACTCCTTCAAGAACCAACACCTGAGCATGGTATAAGGGTTTGTATACCACCATGACCCTGGGAGGGTGAAGGAGGTAAACTGGTTCTGGATGAAATACCAGATTTTGAGAAAAGGTGAACTCTTCTGGATTAGAAAGACAGAGGATCTTTCCTGGAGCCAGGTCTCGGAGGGGAGCTCACTAAGGTACACCTGTTGGTCAGGGACACACCTGTGTGGATCCCTGTGGTTCACCCCGCTGTAAGGCTGGAGTTACCCCAGGCTACAAAAACTGGTTCTATGGATGTGCAATGTCACCACTGTGGTGGAGAAGGACCCAGAATTGATGCAAGGGGTAGAGGGACTCCAACTAGATACAGACTGGATCACCTCAACACACAGTACTGGCTCTTGAACCATAATCTAGAGAGGAGCTGACCTTTCCAGAACCGCCCAGGGTGAAAGACACCAGAGGTTTAGGGAGGCCATGGAGGAGGACTTGGCCCCAAAGAGGTTCTGGTAAAACATCACATAATTCAGGAGGGGGAGGCAGATCTTAGTGCAGACTATGTTCAGAGAAGAACAGCTGACCTGTAGTGATGATACTGTCAGACAGTAGCAGAAACACTTTGAGAAACTGGTCTGAAGTGAACTGGACTTGTCCCCATGGAGGAGGCAGAAATCTGGAAAAGTTGTTCACTCAGCAGTGAAAAATAAATC
>NW_019185904.1:0-113 GCF_002260705.1 Seriola dumerili
TTTTTAAATTAAATCTGTTTTGGGAAAATCATTATTATTATTTTAATTTTTTTTATTTTATTTATGTTTATTTATGTTTCATGACATTTAATAGACAAAAAGATCAATTGATT
>NW_019185905.1:0-151 GCF_002260705.1 Seriola dumerili
ACAGTCAATACAGCAACTCCTACAGCCATCCCAAACAGCAACTACAACCTCACCACCAGACCGTCGACAGAAACAACCTATGATCAACAATTTACCCACCATCTCAGAAGAACACTATCCTCCCCTGCCCAGACCTGTTGCCCCCAACACA
>NW_019185906.1:0-403 GCF_002260705.1 Seriola dumerili
CTCTCTCTCTCTCTCCCTCTCCCTCCCTCCCTCCCTCCCGCTCCCCCACCCTCAGCACACAACTTGATTAGTGTAATTAGCTTGTTTACTTGCTGCTGCCTCTTAATGCTTCATGTGGAAGTTTAATTTCCACACACATCTGTGCCGCAACATCATAACTGCAGAAGCTGAGTCACGGACAGCTTGACAAGCTCCAGTCTCTGTCAATGGGACACAGTCAGGCCCATGAACACGACAGAAACTATAGATACAATATTTAACTTGATGATTTTTAATTTTAAAATAGTTCAGTTTGACGGTTGAAGACTTCTTATATCCACCTGCTGAAAGTTCCTCTGAAATGAGATATATTAATATATTTATAGATTGTGGTGAATTGATACGTGATAACAAACCTCATCTT
>NW_019185907.1:0-110 GCF_002260705.1 Seriola dumerili
CTGGTGCTCAGTGTGTTAAGCTACTGCTGCATACACGTCGGTAGAAAGGACATGGAATAATTTGTGTCAGGTTGGTTAATAAAGATCATAAAATAATCATGAATTCAGCA
>NW_019185908.1:0-145 GCF_002260705.1 Seriola dumerili
ACTTCAGGGCAGTTCCTAATTCTAAGGATTGTTTTACAGGTAGGGAAGCATGCTTATTTGCTGTCTTGTCAAGAATTAGATGAGAAGATTGATAATGCCTCATGGCAATAAATATTAAGCTACAGTTAGCGTAGCTTAGCATAAA
>NW_019185909.1:0-132 GCF_002260705.1 Seriola dumerili
GGAAGCAGCTAAAATGACCTCAAAATCCACTGAAAGTCCATCAGCTATCAACCTTAAGCTTTTTGTGTGTGTCTGATCCGAACTGATGCTCTAGAAGGCTGTTACACCTCATAGAGCATATTTCCAACTTTT
>NW_019185910.1:0-670 GCF_002260705.1 Seriola dumerili
ATTACTTTGAGCAGACTGTCACCAGTTGAAATGTTAGAAACAGATAGAAAATCATCAAGAAGACAGTGGATAGTAATGTTCTCCTGCCAATACTAGTAAATAAAAACAAAACACAAATGCAAATGCTTCTCAAATTATTGTCATTTAACTCCAACAGAATTGCATTATATTGCAACAGCCATTAAGCATCAAAAGCTTTTCATCATCTAGTGAGCTAAAGATCAGTTCAGCAAAGTTCAGCATCATCAGCTGCTGTCAGTCAAACACATCAAACAATCAAACATCCGAGGTACTTTTTGAATCCAGAGCATTGCCTCTACAGAGGTTAAAATTTTTTTTCATTTGATTAATTTAATGAGGATAGGTTTCTTACTTTTTTGTTTGTTTCCCCTGTCTTCTTGCTTTATTTTAATTGATGTTTCTTTGTTATTGTTACGGACAGAGTAACCAAGAACAGCAGAGCAGATCAGACTCCAGGACTGATCATTTCTTTCAAATACACAGTCATCACTGTCCCCTCTCCTGGTGATTCCTTCACAACTCAATGATAAACGAACTATTCCTCTTCACTCGACCTCCCCGTAACAGCGACCTTGTCTACTTAGCGGCTGATACCCGACATCAAATCTGTCTGGATGATCAGGATAGGATTGGTGGTTGGCCCCTAGAG
>NW_019185911.1:0-543 GCF_002260705.1 Seriola dumerili
ATCACCAAACACATCAGTTAAAGACAAAGACTGAGCTGTAATTTCATCTGGATTTACTGAACATGATCACTCACAGAGAAAGTAACAAATAACAGAATACAGCCTGAACATGTGCAGCTTTGTCATCTGCCGTGCGGACGCCTCTCTGCCTCCCACTGAACAGAGCAGACACAGAGACAGGTGCCTCTCGCCTGCAGTGCAGTACTGATGACTCTCTGGAAAGTAACTGGAGGGTTTGTCCTAGAGTTGTTGCTAAGCATTTAAAAAGAAAAAAAAAGAGTTGCTAAATCTGATGATAAAGTCACTAAGTTGGCAACACTGAAGGAGATATTCAACTAATGCCAAGCTTAAGAAATGGTACGGTTCACTGTATGGGTGTCTGAAAATGTATACAATATTCTTCCAAACATGAATATGGGAAATATATTATAATATTTATAATTAAAGGTAAGAAATATATATAAATATTTCAACCCCCCTGAACTGTTGTTTTTACCTCTTCTGAGGGTTAGGGTTACCTCCTCAATCCCCCCCCCCCCCCCC
>NW_019185912.1:0-113 GCF_002260705.1 Seriola dumerili
TAACTCATCCCTGATGATCAAATACAAAATATCTCCATACGCCAAGCGTTTAGAAATAACTCTTGCAAAAAAAAAAAAAAAAGGAGCCATTGCTGCTGTGTGTTTTTTCCCAC
>NW_019185913.1:0-105 GCF_002260705.1 Seriola dumerili
TTATTATTTATTTTATTTATTTATTTATTTATTATTATTGTTGTTGTTTTTGTTGTTAAATAATATTAAACTTATCATTATTTCCCCTAAATTTTTAATTGAGGA
>NW_019185914.1:0-1363 GCF_002260705.1 Seriola dumerili
TGTCTCACCACAAATTGTGTTCCTGCTTGAATGGAGGTCGAAGAGAAACACTAAACAGCAGCAATTGACCTTCTCCATCTGTTCTCCATGTTAAATGACAATCATCCTCTTCGTTTGGATGATGTTTGACATTCTTCTCCAAGCTGGAATTTTTTTGTTCTCAAATAACCCTTCTCCTTTCTTCATGTTTTCCAGGTTCATCGGAAGGAAGATACTGTTGATCAGTATTCCTGATCTCAGGTCTGTTGTTCCAGGGCATCACAGACTGTCTCTATCGATGTAAAGCCATTCAAGCTGTTGGTTAGTAACCTCCACTGGTACCTTCAGAAACTGGCGAACAGAAGCTCCTAACCTCCTGATTTATGTTTGGCTAAACCCGTGATCTGGAGTTCCAGAATCGTTTTAGTTGGAAAAGTATCAGGGACTGACTCACTTGACCATCAGTGAGTTCAGGCTGAAGAAATTCAGGAGCGGAGTTTACTCACTGTCAGCCAAGGAAGTTAACAGCTTGCCCGTCACACAGTGAAAAAGTCGTACTACAAACCTTCCCTCAGATGCAGATGGAACTGATCTGACTCAACAGCCTGGCTACTGACACTCAAAACAACAGAAGTTTGTGTACCTAAAAGATAAGTTAATACTGATCCACTTTAAATCATTTAATTATTTTATACATAAAAATATCTGAATTTTAATCCAGGAGTTTTGTTATACTGTCAATTTATCCTTTCAGTAAAATCACTGTTCTGGAACAATTGCCTGCTGAAACATGAAAGTATACCTCAAGCTGAGGTTTGTGCTAACTGTGAAAACAGAAAGATGTGAATGTAATATTCTTTTCTCAGACCATTTTCATGTGAACTTAAACATCATTGATTAAAATAATAAATTAGTAAATTCAATATTTTATTGAATAAAATATAATGTTGTTCATTTAAAATTAACTCGTTATTTCACTACAACACATTTTAGTCATTTTTTCTTCTTTATATTCCAACAAACTGAAGTATTTCATCATTGAAGTCAAAGAGGATTTATGACTGGATGATTCTTCATTGAAATGTTTCTACCATGGGTTTAGTTACAAATGTGTTTTATTGAAGAAAAATCTGCAGCGACTATAGAAGAGACATTTTTACAGTCATGAAGGAGTTCATATTGATTCTGATCAATAATTATAGACTTATTCTACTTCAACCACTGGTCTGTACTAATCAATATATAATGAATAATTAAAACTGAGTTCATATACATCATGAATATATAGTATAAATTGACTTATATTAAGTAATCTTATATTTTCTAAATAAATTCATCATGATGGAAAAAGTGTTTTATTGAAACTTTAAATGAATCAAGATGA
>NW_019185915.1:0-109 GCF_002260705.1 Seriola dumerili
CAAACTTAGAACATAGCATCAATTATAGTACAGTAAATTAATACCATATATATATATATATATATATATTTGTGTGTGTGAGACTGGCCTTGCTCTCTCATACATATTT
>NW_019185916.1:0-363 GCF_002260705.1 Seriola dumerili
TAACGTCACTCAGTGGAAGAAGCATTCAGAGATTTAACTCAAGTTACTCACAGAATAAAGAAAAGACAACACTCATGTGAGTATAAGCTTAACAAAAAAGAAAGGCCTTCAAAATAAAACTAATTAACTCAACATGTCCCTTTGTTTAGAGCTCTGTTTGATTCACACATCAAAAATAAAGAAACTAAATAATTACACTTTGGTACCCAGGTGTTTGGATTTCTGCGTTCACTCTATAACTTTCTTTAGTCCTTATTTCCTCTTCGGTTGTAGAGTTGTATCTTTCCTTGAGGGAAGTTTCAGTTTAGTTCAGATAAGTTATTCTTTTTAAATAGTCGACAGAGTTTTTTTTAGTTCATTAAG
>NW_019185917.1:0-299 GCF_002260705.1 Seriola dumerili
GAGTCCTTCAGTTGTACTGTGTGGGATGAATCCACACACGTAACAGTTGCTAGGATATGGGCTATGGTCAGCTACTAATTTTGCCAGTTGGAGATATGTGTTTGTCGGGGACTGTGGTATCTGGGAGATGATTGGTTTTCTGTCGTGGTGTGTTGGCTGGTCTCTTCTCTGAAGTCTGTAGATTCTAGGTGGCTGGGTTTGTACGTTGGTTTCTGGGGCTCTGGTATTGGTGTTATTTTTCAGCATAAGGAGTCCTTTTATGATCCCAATGGTGATGAGGGAGGAGGTCCATAAGATGA
>NW_019185918.1:0-156 GCF_002260705.1 Seriola dumerili
AAATTTTTTGTCGTTTTTATGCCTTATTATACTATGACGCTTTATTCCTTACTATACTATGATGTTTTTTCACGTTTTTTTGCCTCGTTATAAAATTACGTTTTTTGACGTTTTCATACCTTGTTATAAAATTACGTTTTTTATCGTTTTCATGCC
>NW_019185919.1:0-106 GCF_002260705.1 Seriola dumerili
TCTCCACCTTCACAGCACAGCCTGTGTGATGATGAGCGCCACAGCGGGGGGATTAAGCTAATATCTCCACGTCATTATGTATTAACTGCTGACTGCATTTTCAGAT
>NW_019185920.1:0-487 GCF_002260705.1 Seriola dumerili
TTTCATAGCCATTTATTTTTCACTCTGTCTGAGGTCACCTGTGATTTCAATAAAGCCCATTGTTTTCTTATTCTCTGTGTCTGAGTCCTGCCTTGAGTCCCTGCCTGACACTCTGATGATTTTGAAGTGTTGTGGGATGTTATAACTGAACGTATCAATTACATTCTGACATCTAACAAAGCTGAAGTTTTACTGTGTAGGGAGAGTATTTTTGTGAGGTTCTTTCTGACAATATTGACCATGAAATACATAATTGAGTAAAACTTTAAATATTTCAAAGATCCAGAAATCATATAGAGGTTGAGTCATCAGATATTCACTTACATTTAATATTTCATAGATTTTTTTGTTTGAATGGATTTTATTCTGCTCTACATAAAATAAATGTATCACCCAAACTCTTGATGTAATATGGGACTATACCAATTTCTTTCATTATCAGTTGACTTCAGTTACACATTCTCCAATTTAGAAGTATAAATGATAT
>NW_019185921.1:0-140 GCF_002260705.1 Seriola dumerili
GGGGGGTTTTAAATTTTAATTAAAATAAAACTGAGGCAAAGAATATTATATTGGAAAAGGTTAAGATAGGGGGGTGTATTTGAGTGTAAAAGTAGGGGCAGGAAAAGTAAGTGATGGGGTAAAAATAAGTGCTATAAGAA
>NW_019185922.1:0-104 GCF_002260705.1 Seriola dumerili
TAAAAGGGACGCAGATTCCAGGTCAAGGTTCAGACTGTTCAGTCTGTAAAGATTTGTGTGTGTAATTCTGTAACAATAGAACACAACAGTACAAGCTGATTAGC
>NW_019185923.1:0-193 GCF_002260705.1 Seriola dumerili
GAAAGTGGTTTTCTCTGAGTATCAAACACAGCTGGTTATGTGACACAGGCACATTATTAGTGACAGACAGTCCATAGATCTCTTACATAACATCATCTGATTTAATCCACATTTATTTGTATTATTTGGAATGGGTGGGCAAATCTATCATTTAGAGGTGCCTTGTCACTGAGTTGGAGTTTCTGGATCAAAC
>NW_019185924.1:0-114 GCF_002260705.1 Seriola dumerili
GGCTCATTGGTCCAATGGCAAGTTACACCATTGACATTGACATTGCTGTCAGTGTGGCATTGGTGGGGGCATACAGTTGCATCTCAAGGGAGTTTCAAGTCCTTGTTTGACAGG
>NW_019185925.1:0-1235 GCF_002260705.1 Seriola dumerili
TCAGAAATGAAGATGCTTTGCAGCTTGTTTCCCATTCTTTTGCAGATACTTCCTATTTAAGAACTACATCGCCCAACGTGGGGCTCGAACCCACGACCCTGAGATTAAGAGTCTCATGCTCTACCGACTGAGCTAGCCAGGCCTGTAACTTAGCAAAATATATCACGTTAAAACGATAAAACATTCCTTACAAAACACATGTCATGACACATAGGTATGTTTACGTCAGGAAACTCTACAGAAGATTGTCCCTAATTCTGAAGAGAAAAGAATCTCAGAGACTGATGGTTGGGGTTTGCAGGCATATGAACAAACCATGATTTTCAAGCTGTTTTATAACATATAATCCAAAATACAAAATGTCACCTTTGTTAAGAAAATATCAACAATTCGTTACATTGCCTATGACCCGAACCAGTTCATCACCCAACATGGGACTCAAACCCATGACCCTGATATTGAGAGCGTGTGATTTCTGTTATTGTGCATCTCTTAAAACCACCAACTCCCACCATGGGTCTTGAACTAACCACTCTCAGAAGAAGAGCCTTTGACAATTTTCAGCAAGTGCCTACACCATGGATACGGAGACTAAATTGCACTGCGCTATTTATTACGCTAACATTCAACCAGTCGCACAAGCTGGGCTATGTAGCATAGCACCTGGATCATGTGATGAAGCACATCCATGCCTAGAGGGCCTTGCGAGTTGTACTTACATGTACCCTCTCAGAAACCCTGCGATTAAGAGTGTCATTCTCCACCAAGAATCCTCTGTAAAACGAAATTTATTGAGCGAATTTCAATAATTGGTTATGCTGTCTATGCTCTGAATTAGTTTATGTCCACAGATTCCTTCATCATGTGATGAAGCATATCCATATCCTCTCTTTTCCTTCATCCAGGGGGGATGAAGGAAAANGGATGAAGGAAAAGAGAGGAAAAATTGAGAGAAATTAAGTGAACTGATAGTCATTAGTGTCTCTACTGCCCATCACAAGTTATTGGACACAGTTTACCCTCCATTAGTTTGAGAAACATGACCAAACATGACACTTAACTAGAGTATGGCACAGGAAGCTGCGGATCCAAAGGTCGCCGGTGCGGTTCCCGACTGGAACATGTTGCTACCCAAAATTACCAAGCATTGTAAATCTATCAAATATCACTAAACTGTTTGAAATACTGTTCTGTTACTTTGTTGTATTTTCATTATATGCTAGTGTTTGAATAAG
>NW_019185926.1:0-121 GCF_002260705.1 Seriola dumerili
CGCCGCGACCCGGCCACCGACTTTCCGCTCAACCTCCGGATCCAACCTCGACTTCCGGAGAGACCCGGTCTCGGCCGCCGTCTTCCCGCTCAATTTCCGTCCTTCAGCACAACCTCCAGAG
>NW_019185927.1:0-159 GCF_002260705.1 Seriola dumerili
TGGAAGTGACATTCAGACGTAACGTTCATGAAGCGAGGAGAGTTTTTCACCTGCCAGATTTCTCACAGTGTCCTGTAAACGGGACGGGGCTTTATAAACTCCTAATTTAAAATGCAAGTAAACAAATGTAAAGGTGATATTCTGTGTTTCCTTACTGTC
>NW_019185928.1:0-992 GCF_002260705.1 Seriola dumerili
GGCATAGTATAGTAAAGCATAAAAATGTCAAAGAATGGCGTAGTATAATAAGGCATAAAAATGTAAAAAAACTTCATAGTATAATAAGGCATAAAAACATCATAAACTTTCATAGCATTGTAAGGCATAGTATAGTAAGACATAAAAACGTCAAAAAACGGCATAGTATAGTAAAGCATAAAAATGTCAAAGAATGGCGTAGTATAATAAGGCATAAAAATGTAAAAAAACTTCATAGTATAATAAGGCATAAAAACATCATAAACTTTCATAGCATTGTAAGGCATAGTATAGTAAGACATAAAAACGTCAAAAAACGGCATAGTATAGTAAAGCATAAAAATGTCAAAGAATGGCGTAGTATAATAAGGCATAAAAATGTAAAAAAACTTCATAGTATAATAAGGCATAAAAACATCATAAACTTTCATAGCATTGTAAGGCATAGTATAGTAAGACATAAAAACGTCAAAAAACGGCATAGTATAGTAAAGCATAAAAATGTCAAAGAATGGCGTAGTATAATAAGGCATAAAAATGTAAAAAAACTTCATAGTATAATAAGGCATAAAAACATCATAAACTTTCATAGCATTGTAAGGCATAGTATAGTAAGACATAAAAACGTCAAAAAACGGCATAGTATAGTAAAGCATAAAAATGTCAAAGAATGGCGTAGTATAATAAGGCATAAAAATGTAAAAAAACTTCATAGTATAATAAGGCATAAAAACATCATAAACTTTCATAGCATTGTAAGGCATAGTATAGTAGGGCATAAAAATGTAAAAAAAAACAGCATATTATAGTAAGGCATAAAAATGTCAAAAAACTTCATAGTATAATAAAGCATAAAAACGTCATAAACATGTCATAGCATTGTAAGGCATAGTATAGTAATGCATAAAAATGTCAAAAAAACGGCATAGTATAGTAAGGCATAAAAATGTCAAAAAACTTCATAGTATAATAAGGCATAAAAACATCATAAA
>NW_019185928.1:1151-1523 GCF_002260705.1 Seriola dumerili
AAAAACGTCATAGTATTGTAAGGCATAAAATCGTGAAAAAACGGCATAGTATAGTATGGCATAAAAATGTAAAAAAACTTCATAGTATAGTAAGGCATAAAAACATCATAAACTTTCATAGCATTGTAAGGCATAGTATAGTAAGACATAAAAACGTCAAAAAACGGCATAGTATAGTAAAGCATAAAAATGTCAAAGAACGGCATAGTATAATAGGGCATAAAAGCATCATAAAATGTCATAGCATTGTAAGGTAAAGTATAGTAAGGCATAAAAATGTCCAAAAAAACGGCATAGTATAGTAATGCATACAAATGTCAAAAAAACGGCATGGTATAGTAAGACATAAAAACGTCAAAAAACGGCATAGTA
>NW_019185929.1:0-136 GCF_002260705.1 Seriola dumerili
ACTTTAACTTTTACTTACCTGTCACTTACCTGTAATCCCAGTGAAGATACTGACCTTGAAAATCCAAAAGAGAAATCCTGTGAAAGGAGATGTAGATTAGTGTAGATGGGAATGTGCATTTATGACTTTGTCAGTA
>NW_019185930.1:0-135 GCF_002260705.1 Seriola dumerili
GTTGCTGGCGGGAAAGTTTTTCAACATGTTTAATTTTTTTAAAAGATCATTCCGCTTTAAAACATTTAAAAAAAACATTATATATATTTATATATATTTTTTTCTATCATTAGATCTTTTCACCAAAATTGTGCT
>NW_019185931.1:0-125 GCF_002260705.1 Seriola dumerili
AGGAGAAGGTGAGAATCAGAGGTCGTGTGGTCTATGCTGGGGTCTCTGTCACAAATTACTTTCAAACATATTCTTGTCATTCATCAGCTAATTCTTCCACGCCAATATTGATAATATCTGCAATG
>NW_019185932.1:0-188 GCF_002260705.1 Seriola dumerili
CCCTTTCTCCGCCCACTTCGTATACCACGCCCCTTTCCCTGCCCATTTCGCATGCCCCGCCCACTTCTCCGCCCTCTTCTCATGCCCCGCCCCTTTCTCCGCCCACTTCACTTCCCCCGCCCTTCATCAATTCACCGTGTCTCATAAGAATTGAACCCACGACCTTGGGGTTCCCAAGCAGTCCTCTA
>NW_019185933.1:0-647 GCF_002260705.1 Seriola dumerili
GGTGAGTCGAGCTATTCACCTGGAGATGGCAAACTTCCTAACCACAGACTCATGCATAAACGCTATACGCAGATTCATCTGCAGAAGAGGATCAGTTTTAAGTATCAGGACTGACTGTGGAACAAACTTTGTGGGGGCCCAAAAAGAACTGCAAGAAGCCTTGAAAGAGCTAAATCATCAGAAGATTCAAAACACTCTTTTGTCAGAGGGAATAAAATGGACATTTAACCCACCTTTTGGAGCCCATCACGGCGGAGTTTGGGAGAGGCTCATTGGACTGGTCAAAAAGAGCCTCACCTCAGTTTTAAAACAACAAACATTGGACGATGAAACTCTGTCGACAGCCTTGTGTGAGGTAGAAGCAATCCTGAATGACAGACCAATAACCACAGTGTCAAGTGACACCAACGATTTGGAACCATTAACCCCAAACCATTTGCTTCTGCTAAAGGCGAAAACATCTATGCCACCAGGAGTTTTTGAGAAAAATGACCAATATTCAAGAAAGAGATGGAGACAAGTACAGTATCTCGCAGATCTGTTCTGGAGACGTTGGACAAATGAGTATCTTCCGCTCATGCAAGAAAGAAGCAAGTGGAACACCAAAAGGAGGAACCTCAGCCCAGGGGATGTAGTCATCCTGGTGG
>NW_019185934.1:0-111 GCF_002260705.1 Seriola dumerili
CATCTGCAAAACAAAGATTCACATTAAAACTCTGCAGGTCTGAGAGAGTGATGAGGATTATTGTTTCATGTCAAACACAGTGAGAGAAGATGAGCTGAACCCCAGATGTGA
>NW_019185935.1:0-145 GCF_002260705.1 Seriola dumerili
ATAACTTAACAAAATAAATTTCACCTCTGCACTCCTGATCTTTGCAATAACTGATTATAAATCTCAGCTTTTTTTATCATTTGCCGAACTCCAGAGTAATATAAATTGTTGTAGAGCAACAGCTTTCACCATGTTTTTAAAAAAT
>NW_019185936.1:0-103 GCF_002260705.1 Seriola dumerili
ATGGACAAGTGTACCAGTGCAAGTGTACCAGTATACTCAATTGTTGTTGACTGACTGCCTGTTAATCAGAAAGGACCAGTGTACTCACTCACTCTTGACTGAC
>NW_019185937.1:0-124 GCF_002260705.1 Seriola dumerili
AACGAGGTGTTGGAGATTTCACTGTCACTGTGGCATCCAGTTTCCCAAGATTCTTAAGGTGTGTTCAGACGAATTCATCCACTGAACTGTTTGTGTTCTTCATCTTTATCCCCCCTAAACAGCC
>NW_019185938.1:0-148 GCF_002260705.1 Seriola dumerili
ATTTTGTTGAGTTGTGTATTTGTATTATCCCAAATGTTTTCTGCAGTTTTCAAACCTAAAGAAAACCTGCGCTTTTAACCGTGACGGTACGTGCCATTTGGTCTGTCAATGATATATCCCCCTAAGTGCATACGTCAGTGTTGTGGTT
>NW_019185939.1:0-104 GCF_002260705.1 Seriola dumerili
TACTATAACGTTTTTATGACCTTTTATGCATTAATATACGTGATGTTTTTTTGACATTTTATGCAATACTATACTATGTTGTTTTATTCCTTACCATACTATAA
>NW_019185940.1:0-127 GCF_002260705.1 Seriola dumerili
GGTCTGCAGTGTGTCAGTCAACGCTGCTCCTTTTCCCAAGTCTGCAGACCAAGTACCTTTCAGTTCACCTGCCAGACGGTGCCAAGAGGCACCTGCACCATAAGTGGTGATCCACATTACTATACCT
>NW_019185941.1:0-339 GCF_002260705.1 Seriola dumerili
GTGTGTGTTCCTCTGTTAGGACACAGATTTATTTACTCAGGTGGCAGAACGCTGCTCTGGATTGTTGCGGTCCATTTGAACCCCTGTGTACTTGTATAAAATGTAATTAGTGGAAACCCTTATGTCACAAAAACACTGATTCCTAATGACACCTTTATGTTAACATTCCCATAAGCACTTCACTCCTTTCTCGTGAAGATGTGAAGACTTGATGTTTTAGGTGCAATGGCACACGATCGGATGCGAGTTTTCTCTGAGCAACAACCTCTCATACTGGTCTAATGTGTGTACAAGTGAGATAGTCAGTGGACCAAACCACTGTGAGGTGGTTGGGGGGGG
>NW_019185942.1:0-117 GCF_002260705.1 Seriola dumerili
GGCCTTGGCGGTCTTGTTGGGATCGGGTTTGGGTTTGGACTTAGGTTTCGGGGCGGTGGCGGCGGCAGCAGCGGTGGTGGCGGCGGGGGGGTCAGCAGCAGGTGTTTTGGTGACGGG
>NW_019185943.1:0-109 GCF_002260705.1 Seriola dumerili
CTTACTATACTATGATGTTTTTTTGACATTTTTATGCCTAGCTATAATATGATGGTTTTTGACATTTTTGTGCCTTAATATACTATGACTTTTTTTGCCTTACTATACT
>NW_019185944.1:0-116 GCF_002260705.1 Seriola dumerili
CAAGACAACACAGAGTCATCATGCAACTTCACTGAGTCAGTCAGCTCTCTGCACGTGTTGACTGATACCTGACTCTCTGAGTCTGTGTTGTGTTGCTATGGGAGAAAATCCTGAGC
>NW_019185945.1:0-2641 GCF_002260705.1 Seriola dumerili
TTCATTCATTTTCTACCGCTTATCCTCTAGTAGGGTTGCAGGGGGGCTGGAGCCTATCCCAGCACCGGCGAGAGGCGGGGTACACCCTGGACAGGTCGCCAGTCCATCGCAGGGCACACAGAGACAAACAACCATTCACTCTCACATTCATACCTATGGTCAATTTGGAGTAACCAATCAGCCTAGTCCCCATTTGCATGTCTTTGGACTGTGGGAGGAAGCCGGAGTACCCGGAGAGAACCCACACAAACACAGGGAGAACATGCAAACTCCACACAGAAAGACCCCGCCGGGACTCGAACTCGGAACCTTCTTTCTGTGAGGCGCCAGCGCTTACCACTGCACCACCGTGCCGCCACGTCATAGTATTGTATGGCATAAAAATTTCACAAAATGTCATAGTATAGTATGGCATAAAAATGTGAAAAAACGTCACAGTATTGTATGGCAAATATATGTGAAAAAACATCATGGTATACTATGGCAAAAAAATGTCACAAAATGTCATATTATTGTATGGCATAATATAATAATATTTCATATATAATATTTCATATTTTATGGCACAAATGTTTCAAACAACATCATAGTATAGTATGGCAACAAAATGCCACAAAACGTCGTAGTATAGTGTGGCATAAAAATCTGAAAAAAACGTCATAGTATAGTATGGCATAAAAATCTGAAAAAAACGTCATAGTATTGTATGGCATAAAAATGTGAACAAAACGTTGTAGTATTTTATGGCACAAATGTTTCAAAAAAAATCATAGTATAGTATGGCAAGAAAATGCCACAAAATGTCATAATATAGTATGGCACAAAAATTTCATATTATAAGGCACAAATGTGTCAAAAAACATCAAGGTATAATATCTCAAAAATATGTCAAAAAACGTCATAGTATAGTATGGCATAAATATGTGGAAACACGTCATAGTATAGTATGGCAATAATATCTGAAAAAATGTCATAGTATAGTATGGCATAAAAATGTGAAAAAACGTCATAGTATTGTATGGCAAAAATATGTGAAAAAACATCATAGTATAGTATGGCAAAAAAATGTCACAAAATGTCATAGTATTGTATTGCATAATATAATAATATTTCATATATAATATTTCATATTATGAGGCACAAATGTGTTAAAAAACGTCATAGTATAGTATGGCATAAAAATTTTAAAAAAAACGTCGTAGTATAGTATGGCATAAAAATGTGAAAAAAAGTTGCAGTATAGTATGGCAAAAAAATTTGAAAAAACATCATAGTATAGTATAGCATAAAAATGTGAAAAAACATCATAGTATTGTATGGAAAAAAAAATGTCACAAAATGTCATAGTATTGTATGGCATAAAAATTTGAAAAAACGTCATAGTATAGTATGGCATAAAAATGTGAACAAAACGTCGTAGTATTGTATGGCAAAAAAAATTGAAAAAACGTCATAGTATAGTATGGCATAAAAATGTGAAAAAAACGTTGTAGTATAGTATGGCAAAAAAAATTGAAAAAACGTCATAGTATAGTATGGCATAAAAATGTGAACAAAACATCGTGGTATGGTATAGCAAAAAAAATTGAAAAAATGTCATAGTATAGTATGGCAAGAAAAATTTCACAAAATGTCATAGTATTGTATGGCATAATATAATAATATTTCATAAATAATATTTCATATTATGAGGCACAAATGTGTCAAAAAACATCATAGTATAGTTTGGCATAAAAATTTTGAAAAAACGACATAGTATAGTATGGCAAAAATATGTGAAAAAACGTCATAGTATAGTATAACAAAAAATTTTGAAAAAACGTCATAGTATAGTATGGCATAAAAATGTGAAAAAAACGTCATAGTATAGTATGGCATAAAAATTTTTGAAAAATGTCATAGTATAGTATGGCATAAAAATGTGAACAAAACGTTGTAGTATAGTATGGCATAAAAATGTGAAAAAAATGTCATTATTGTATGGCAAAAAAGTTTGAAAAAACGTCATAGTATAGTATGGCAAAAAAATGTGAAAAAACGTCATAGTATAGTATGGCATAAAAATGTGAACAAAACGTCGTAGTATAGTATAGCATAATATAATAATATTTCATAAATAATATTTCATATTACAAGGCACAAATGTGTCAAAAATCATCATAGTATAGTATGGCATAAAAATTTTGGAAAAAACGACATAGTATAGTATGGCAAAAATATGTGAAAAAACGTCATAGTATTGTATGGCTTAAAAATGTGAAAAAACGTCGTAGTATAGTATGGCATAAAAATGTGAACAAAATGTCGTAGTATACTATAGCATAATATAATAATATTTCATAAATAATATTTCATATTACAAGGCACAAATGTGTCAAAAATCATCATAGTATAGTATGGCATAAAAATTTTTGAAAAAACGTCATAGTATTGTCAGGAAAAAAAAGTTGAAAAAACGTCATAGTATAGTGTGGCATAAAAAGTTTTGAAAAATGTCATAGTATAGTATGGCAAAAAATTTTGAAAAAACGTCATAGTATAGTGTGGCAAAAAAATGTGAAAAAACGTCATAGTATAGTATGGCATAAAAATGTGAACAAAACGTTGTAGTATTGTATGGCCAAAATATGTGAAAAATCAT
>NW_019185945.1:2666-5984 GCF_002260705.1 Seriola dumerili
GCAAAAAATGTGAAAAAACGTCCATAGTATAGATAGTATTGGCATAAAATATGTGAACAAAACGTCGTTAGTATAGTATGGCAAAAAAAATTGAAAAAACGTCATAGTTAAGGTTATGAAAATTGAAAAAACGTCATAGTAAAGTATGGCATAAAAATGTGAAAAAAATGTCATAGTATTGTATGGCAAAAAATTTTGAAAAAACATCATAGTATAGTATGGCATAAAAATGTGAACAAAACGTTGTAGTATTGTATGGCCAAAATATGTGAAAAATCATCATAGTATAGTATGGCAAGAAAGTGCCACAAAACGTCATAGTATAGTATGGCACAAAAATTTCATATTATAAGGCACAAATTTGTCAAAAAATGTCATAGTATAGTACGGCATAAAAATCAGGAAAAAACGTCATAGTATAGTATGGCAAAAATATGTGAAAAAACGTCATAGTATTGTATGGTGAAAATATGTGAAAAAACGTCATAGTAAAGTATGGCATAAAAATGTGAACAAAACGTTGTAGTATTGTATGGCATAATATAATAATGTTTCATATATAATATTTCATATTCTAAGGCACAAATGTGTCAAAAAACCTCATCGTATAGTATGGCAAAAAAAATTGAAAAAACGTCATAGTATAGTATGGCATAAAAATGTGAAAAAACATCATAGTATAGTATGGTAAAAAAAATGTGAAAAAACGTCATAGTAAAGTATGGCAAAAAAAATTGAAAAAACGTCATAGTATAGTATGGCATAAAAATGTGAAAAAACATCATAGTATAGTATGGTAAAAAAAATGTGAAAAAACGTCATAGTATAGTATGGCATAAAAATGTAAACAAAACGTCGTAGCATTGTATGGCATAAAAATTTTGAAAAAACGTCATAGTATAGTATGGCAAAAGTATGTGAAAAAACGTCATAGTATAGTATGGCTTAAAAATGTGAAAAAACGTCGTAGTATAGTATGGCATAAAAATATGAACAAAACGTCATCGTATAGTATGACAAAAAAATTTGAAAAAACGTCATAGTATACTATGGCAAAAAAATGTGGAAACACGTCATAGTATAGTATGGCAATAATATCTGAAAAAACGTCATAGTATTGTATGGCAAAAATATGTGAAAAAACATCATAGTATAGTATGGCAAAAAAATGTCACAAAATGTCATAGTATTGTATTGCATAATATAATAATATTTCATCTATAATATTTCATATTATGAGGCACAAATGTGTTAAAAAACGTCATAGTATAGTATGGCATAAATATTTTTAAAAAACGTCGTAGTATAGTAAGGCAAAAAAATTTGAAAAAACATCATAGTATAGTATGGCATAAAAATGTGAAAAAACGTCATAGTATTGTATGGAAAAAAAATGTCTCAAAATGTAATAGTATTGTATGGCACAAAAATGTGAAAAAACATCATAGTATAGTATGGAGAAAAAAATATCACGAAATGTCATAGTATTGTATGGCATAAAAATGTGAACAAAACGTCGTAGTATAGTATGGCAAAAAAAATTGAACAAAACGTGATCGTATTTTATGGCAAAAAATTTTAAAAAAAGTCATAGTATTGTATGGCAAAAAAATTTGAAAAAACGTCATAGTATAGTATGGCATAAAAATGTGAAAAAACATAGTATAGTATGGCAGAAAAATTTGAAAAAACGTCATAGTAAAGTATGGCATAAAAATGTGAAATGAACGTCATAGTATACTATGGCAAAAAAAATTGAAAAAACGTCATAGTATAGTATGGCATAAAAATGTGAAAAAAATGTCATAGTATTGTATGGCATAAAAATTTTGAAAACACGTCAAAGTATAGTATGGCATAAAAATGTGAACAAAACGTCGAAGCATTGTATGGCATAAAAATTTTGACAAAACATCATAGTATAGTATGGCAAAAATATGTGAAAAAACGTCATAGTATAGTATGGCTTAAAAATGTGAAAAAACGTCGTAGTATAGTATGGCATAAAAATATGAACAAAACGTCATAGTATAGTATGGCAAAAATATGTGAAAAAACGTCATAGTATAGTATGGCATATAAATGTGAACAAAACGTCGTGGTATAGTATAGCAAAAAAAATTGAAAAAACATCATAGCATAGTATAGCATAAAAATGTGTAAAAACGTCATAGTATAGTATGGCATAAAAAATGTCACAAAATGTCATAGTATTGTATGGCATAATATAATAATGTTTCATAAATAATATTTCATATTATAAGGCACAAATGTGTCAAAAAACATCATAGTATAGTATGTCATAAAAATTTTGAAAAAACGTCATAGTATAGTAAGGCAAAAAAAAATTGAAAAAACGTCATAGTATAGTATGGCATAAAAATGTGAAAAAAAATGTCATAGTATTGTATGGCAAAAAATTTTGAAAAAACGTCATAGTAAAGTATGGCATAAAAATGTGAAAAAAACGTCGTAGTATTGTATGGCAAAAAAATTTGAAAAAACATCATAGTAAAGTATGGCATAAAAATGTGAAAAAAAACGTCATAGTATAGTATGGCAAAAAAATGTGAACAAAACGTCGTGGTATAGTATAGCAAAAAAAATTGAAAAAACATCATACTATAGTATAGCATAAAAATGTGAAAAAAACGTCGTAGTATTGTGTGGCAAAAAAATTTGAAAAAACGTCATAGTATAGTATGGCAAAAATATGTGAACAAAACGTCATCGTATTTTATGCCAAAATATTTGAAAAAACGTNTAGTATAGTATGGCATAAAAATGTGAACAAAACGTCATAGTATTGTATGGCAAAAATATGTGAAAAAACGTCATAGTATAGTATGGCTTAAAAATGTGAAAAAACGTTGTAGTATAGTATGGCATAAAAATATGAACAAAACGTCATCGTGTAGTATAGCATAAAAATGTGAAAAAAAAACATCATAGTAATGTATGGCAAAAAAAATTGAACAAAATGTCATCGTATTTTATGCCAAAAAATTTGAAAAAACGTCATAGTATTGTATGGCAAAAATTTTTGAAAAAACATCATAGTATAGTAAGGCAAAAAAATGTGAAAAAACTTCATAGTATAGTATGGTATAAAAATGTGAAAAAACGTCATAGTATAGTATGGCAAAAAAATGTGAAAAAACGTCATAGTATTGTATGGCTTAAAAATGTGAACAAAACGTCGTAGTATAGTATGGCAAAAAAAATTGAACAAAACGTCATCGTATTTTATGACAAAACATTTGAAAAAACGTCATAGTGTTGTATGGCAAAAAAATTTGAAAAAACGTCATAGTATAG
>NW_019185946.1:0-111 GCF_002260705.1 Seriola dumerili
GATGATAGCTTTATTGATGCCATGCCTTCATTTCATTTTTCTCTCAAACAGGTTGCGCATTCACAGATTCCTTATCGGTAAGTACATTTCTATGGCAGTATTATATAGATT
>NW_019185947.1:0-104 GCF_002260705.1 Seriola dumerili
TTTTTAACTGAGAATTTAAAACAGAGTAGTTTAGCGTTGTGCTTGTTTTGGCCAACAGAGGGGGTTAGCTGCTAGCTATAGCAGCTTCAGAAGCGAAGCTAAAA
>NW_019185948.1:0-118 GCF_002260705.1 Seriola dumerili
GAGTGTGTTTGTGAGTGAGGGTGTTTGTGAGTGAGTGAGCGAATGACTGAGTGACCATGAGTGTTTGTGTGTGAATGACTGTGTTGGTGAGTGAGTGAGTGTGATTATGAGTGAGTGA
>NW_019185949.1:0-1482 GCF_002260705.1 Seriola dumerili
GTATATTAAGGCATAAAACGTCATAGTATAGTATGGCATTAAAATGTCAGTATAGTATGGCATAAAATGTCATAGTATAGTAAGGAATAAAACGTCAAAAAATGTCATAGTATAGTAAGGCATAAAAATGTCAAAAAATGTCATAGTATGGTAAAGCATAAAATTGTCATAGTATAGTAAAGCATAAAATTGTCAAAAAATGTCATAGTATAGTAAGGAATAAAATGTCAAAAAACATCATAGTATAATAAGGCATAAAATTGTCATAGTATAGTAAGGCATAAAAAGTCATGAAAACGTTATAGTATAGTAAGGCATGAAAAGTCAAAAAAACGACATAGTATAATAAGGCATAAAAATTCATAAAAACGAAATAATATAGTAAGGCATAAAAAGTCATAGTATAGTAAGGCTTAAAAAGTCATAGTATAGTAAGGCATAAAAAGTCATAAAAACGACATAGTATAGTAAGGCATAAAAAGTCATAAAAACGTCATAGTATAGTAAGGCATAAAAAGTCATACGAACAACATAGTATTGTAAGGCATAAAATGTCATAAAAACGTCATAGTATAGTAAGGCATAAAAAGTCATACGATAGTAAGGCATAAAAAGTCAAAAAAACGACATAGTATAGTAAGGCATAAAAAGGCNTTAAAGTTTGGCATAAAAAATAAAAAAAAAAAACATAGTATAGTAAGGCATAAAAAGTCATAAAAACGACATAGTATAATGAGGCATAAAAAGTCAAAGTATAGTAAGGCTTAAAAAGTCATAGTATAGTAAGGCTTAAAAAGTCATAAAAACGTCATAGTATAGTAAGGCATAAAAAGTCATAAAAACAACATAATATAGTAAGGCAAAAAAAGTCATAAAAACGTCATAGTATAGTAAGGCATAAAAAGTCATACGATAGTAAGGCATAAAAAGTCAAAAAAACGACATAGTATAGTAAGGCATAAAAAGCCATAAAAATGACATGTTATAATAAGGCATAAAAAGTCATAGTATAGAAAGGCATATAAAGTCATACTTATAGTATGGCATAAAAAGTAAAAAAAAAAGACGTAGTATAGTAAGGCATAAAAAGTCATAAAAACGACATAGTATAACGAGGCATAAAAAGTCAAAGTATAGTAAGGCATTAAAAGTCATAATATAGTAAGGCTTAAAAAGTCATAGTATAGTAAGGCTTAAAAAGTCATAAAAATGTCATAGTATAGTAAGGCATAAAAAGTCATAAAAATAACATAGTGTAGTAAGTCATAAAAAGTCATAAAAACGTCATAGTATAGTAAGTCATAAAAAGTCATAAAAACGTCATAGTATAGTAAGGCATGAAAAGTCATAAAAACCTCATAGTATAGTAAGTCATGAAAAGTCATAAAAACGTCATAGTATAGTAAGGCATAAAAAGTCATAAAACGTCATAGTATAGTAAGTCATAAAAACGTCATAAAAACGTCATAGTATAGTAAGGCA